>NC_056743.1:1188801815-1188856815 GCF_019279795.1 Protopterus annectens | reverse complement strand
CCCTGTCAATCTGCCTGTGTTGAATCTCACCAGCTCTGTGGCTATGGCTAGTGTCTACACTCACTGATGCCATTGATGCCACACTCTCCTGTTCAATGCTGCCAGACTCTGTCTGATTTCTGTGGCCACAGGGGACTGTGTATGTGTGGGCATAATGACTGTGTGCAGGGAAAATGGGCGAGGAAGTGGGATGTCAACAAATGGGACAGATTCAGCTCCCAACAACCCCACCTGTGCTTCACTATGGCCAACATCATCAGAGTCTGATGAAACTTTGACATCAGGTTGTAAAGGGGACACACTCCAACCCCCATGGTCACCTGTAAGGAGGAAGACAAAATAAGTACATTACTACCTGCACTACTATGCATGATAATCCACACACACACATACAGGTGTTGAGACATAACTGCATTACACATACCACATCTTATTTCTGATCCTATGCACAACACACAAACACACTACACCATACACAGACAAGACAGGCTCTTTATAACATGCACTGCCACTACATCCAGTTAATGGTGCCAGTACTATACATCTGTGTGATAAGCAATATGTCAGTGTATGTGATAGAACTAAACCTAAAACACAGTGCACCCATCTTGAGCATACTATGCCACTTATAGTATCACTGCCTCAGGTATGTACCATCTACATATTGTGTGTGAACAGGCATCTGTGAGTGATTGCCCCCTGTATAGCAGACTGCATAGACCTTCTCCAAAATAAGTGCAAATATGTTACTGCTCCCAAATATACAACTGGGCTTACCCATTCAATGCACTTTGGTTAACTCCTCCAAAATCGAACATACAAGTATTGTACTCTGGCTAAGCATAACAGTTGTGCCTAGTGCAAAATGGAATCCGTCAACATTCTTAGGGTATAAATGATCCATAAAATAACAGTATCACACTTACCAGGTACAGAACCTTGGACTTTGGCCACACCTGACGTACCCATGGACATGTGAGGGAGAGGTATTTTCAGCAATACCAAATGTGGAATTGTTACAGGGTAATAGTGCATATATCAGCAAGTACAGTAGCCAATGTGATTCTGCCTGCATTGCTGACATTCTGAGTATGTGTGCAGAACTGTGTGTTAAAATCACACACCCCACCCCAACGCAGATAGACCTGACACCCGTGTACTGGTATGCAGTGGCTGCCGCAATGACTTATACAGTATTAGAGTGATGAACACAGAAAGTTTACCTAGACGCTCCTCTGCTGTGGATGCTTTGGTACCCACCTTCACGATGTATGGGTTGATGAATGCTTAGGAGCTGGTGGCTGATCCCAGGTTTGCCAGGAATTCTTCTGTGGCTGAGAGTGGTTGTTCTGCTGCAGGCCCTCCACTGGTGGCAGCACAGTCACTTGCCACAGGGGCAGCCCTTTGTTGTGCAGCATTGACCATGGGCAGGATTCACGAAGGCTTGCACAGAGTGTAAGAGACGTGTAACACTCCATGCAAGCCTCGCGATCCAGGAACAGCCCGAAACTCCATGTAAGAGACCAGCTAAAACGTCTCTTACACGGACTGGGCGTGGATATGCTAAATACCTCACTTGCAGCTGAAAGGCATGCAAATGAGGTAGAGTAGCAATCCATGAAACAGAAAGCAGCCCGTGTAAGAGCCATTTTAGCTGCAGAAATGTACTCAGTTGACAACTGAGTACGTTTCTGCAAAAATCACAGTGGAGCCATGTCAGCTCCAAATAAAGAGGGCATATGTGTCAGACAGCATGCCAATGGCCAACTATGTGGCCATTGGCAAGGTAAACTGATGCAAATATTAAAAAAATATAATGTTTAAATGCAGCGCAGCCCCACGCAAATGGGCTGCACTGTATGAAACATAAAAATGAAGGTTATAAACCCACAAATGTGGGTTTTATGCAATACATGGAATGACAATGGAGGGACCAGCAGACCAAAAACAACATGGCCACCGTGTAGTGGTTGCTAAGGGGGGAAGCTGAGTCTAAGACATGTAACTAAGCATTAGTAGGCAATCTGATGTAAATGAGGGTTAGGATACTGAATCCCACAGTCACATAGCAAATGAACACAGTCTGAGTAGTGTAAGAGATACGTAAGGGGGAGGAATAGAGTAGGAGATAGGTGACATCACAGGGGGGAATGGTAGAAAGAAATGCAGTTCATTGGAGGTCAGTGTTACATGACAGATGACAGACATAGATCATGGAAAGAGGAGTGCCACAGGATAAGCATGGGAAAGTCAAGAAATGGAAGATGTACACTGTTACTTACACCAAAGTTTCTTGCTGGGTGTGCATTCGCACGTGTGCGTGCCATGAAGCGTTAGTAGGGCAGTGTGTGCGTGTAATGCAGACTGAGCATGTGGGAGCGTGTTCGTAGATTTGTAACACTGTTTGCACTGCTGTGCGTGCGTTTTAACCCAAATAGGCAATCCTGAACTGTGTAAGCATGTGTGCGCATGTGTAAGCCACTGTGAGCGTGTTTCTGCTGGTATGCACACTGCTCCTCCCTGAGGAAACAGAAAGGAAAAATGAAGCAACAGAATTAGTAGGAAACTAGCAGGGAATACTGCTGGAGCTAGTAGGTGAAAACAATTAGAAGCAGGCAATTACACAGGCAGAATAGTAGCCCAGCCCAGCACTTAAAACTCTGCAAACAGCAGTGCAGGATGTTTCTCTCAAGAGACACTGAAAGACAGGAGTAAGCTATTAGAAGTGAAAACTGAAAAAGCTGAACTCAGAGCAGAAATGCTAGGGGCTGCCATAGCTGTCATAATGAGACATAGGCAACTTGCTGAGGGTGGTGACAATGCAGATGTGCCAGACAACCCACAGTGAGGAGACGGAGAAGAGTGTACAGGCCCAGGGTCACCTACCACGGGTTACATGAGCTGGAGATAGTAGAGCGCTATAGAGTGGACAGAGAGCTCCTGCAGCAAATAGTCAAGCTGTGCAGGCCACGCCTCACACACAGAACCAACAGAGGGGAACCCATCCCAGTGGAAACCAAGGTATGTGTTGGCCTAAGAATACTAGCAACAGGTACCTTCCAGAGACCAACTGGTGATATGATGGGGATATCACAGGCATCAGCCTCCGGGGTACTGCACCAGTTCCTGGATGCCATATCAGCACATGTTGGTGATCATGTATATTTCCCCAATGCCCGTGAGGTATTGGCCAGCAATATGCATCTCTTCCAGCAAATAGCGGAATACCCTGAGGTAGTGGGTACAATAGACTGCACGCACATACGCATCAAAGCACCAGCCGGTGAGCGGGGTAGGGCCTACATTAACCACAAGGGCTTCCCCTCCATCAACTGCCAGGTCGTGTGTGATGCCCAGGGCATAATACTGAATGTGTGTGCTGGCTGCCCTGGGAGCTACCATGATTCCAAAAAACAACAAAACGAAACTCATAAACAACACGAAAAACTTTCTCAGAAACAAAACGCCAGAAATAACACTAAAACTTTAAAATCAATCCTTCAATAATAATAAATAAAATCAATATTACATATAGGTTCAACCATATGATGAGATGACAAAAGATCACAAGACTTAGTGCACAAACACACAAAATAAAAAAAAAAAAAAAAAAAAAAGCAAAAAATAAAAAATTAATATAGATATATTATATAATTTTAAGTTTTTCCCAGTTTTTGTGGATGATTGTTTGCTATTTTATAGGAAGGTACGTTAGCGATTTATTTATTTATTACTTCTTATTCATCTTTTTTGAAATTTAAAATGTGTTATTTTGAAATGGCTGGAACCTTTTTTACACTAGACATCAATTTGACACTTGAAGGTGATCTACCTACATAGGGAAAGATGTTTGTGCGGGAAGATATATATACTAGTAGCATGCCTGCACCCACCACACACCCACACCTTCAGCAGTCCAGTTTATCAGAGGTAGAGCAGGTTTAATACTGATGACCAGTGCTTCATTGAACAGTTGGGTGATATGATAGCAGACTTTACCTAGCACTTTTTGAAGGAAGAAAAGGTTAGTGTTAGCGAAAGCTGGGGCCAGTTTTCCTTTTTAACACCATGAGCGAAGGAGAGTGGTCCATCCTGGTTGTGTGGTTTAGATAAAAAAGCGATTAGGAGGTATGTCTCTTTTAGCATGAGATCTCCTTCTATTAAATATATTAATATATATTATTGGCTAATTTTAATTTAATCCTCTAAATTGAGAAGGCAGATCTAGGTAGGTAGTGCTCTTATTTTGCCTATTATATGAGAATATGAAAGAGTGAGTGCTTTTGTGTTATAAAGACTTTCCTATTAACAACAAATTATCATTTTCTGGTAGCTCAGGTACACGTAAATGTTTCAACTGTTCGTGTTGTGATGATATTGTTGATGAGGAAACAGGTATATTTGAACAGCTACCATGATTCCCACATCTGGCATTTGATGCAGCTGTACCAGACATTTGCCAATGGGGACATCCCACACGGACACCTAGTGGGGGATGCAGGTTATGCACTGGAGCCGTGGCTGATAACACCCATCAGAAATGCACACACACCTGAACAGGAACGCCATAATGAGGCACACGCACAAACACGTAATGTAATAGAGCGTGTGTTTGGGCTGCTCAAGTCACGGTTCCAGTGTCTGGACACATCTGGTGGAGCCTTGCAGTACTCACCAACTACATGTACCCAGATTGTCATGGTATGTGCTATGCTACATAATATGATCTTGCGAAAACAGCTGCAGCAGGACCAGCATAGGGCTGGGCCAAACAGCCCCCCATGATTGCCAAGGCCATCACATGCAGACTGTGACTCGGAGGAGGAACAACCTGAGCCTGCCCCAGTAGGCACAAGGAGGCGTGCCCAGTATGCCCTGGCCTTGGCAAAGAGGCAACGCATAGCACATACACTGGCTCAGTAGGAACCCTGGGAGTGATATCCCTCTCTGACTCACTCAAATAATAACAGGGATGCCTAAAATGACATGACCTGCTCACAAACATGTACAGGGAGTGTAATATGTGCATCCGACAGAGGCAGCCCTGCAGCACCACCTGAGGCATGAATGCCATGTGTTAAGTAATGTAACACCATGTACTATATGCACACTTGAGGACCCTGACTAACATCCACCCTCACCAAGCATGAAGCCATAAATGACGATGGGATGATCAATTGCAATAATTGGCTGAAGTAATGCAGTTAGTCAAAGGGGAGCCAATGTGTTTCAGCCTGGGAAGACATGCTGAGCATGACATGATGCACCACCTGCTAGGGGTGGCGTGCACCTATCAGTCTAGGCCCCATGGATACTGGCAAAGGCTGTCAGTACCCACAGCATGCCCTGAATAGGTAAGTCTCAAAACACAAACCCACCTTCATAGGTACCACAAGGGATAGGAACCTAGATGTAATGCTACCCAATGCCAGAAGTCTAAACAGCAAGATGCGTGCTGTGTAAATGCACACAGTATGGAGAATGTTGATATCTGTCCTGTAACAGAAAACTGGGTCAAGGCTCACATCAGCACCCTAACACTACCAGGTTACACCTCATACTGTGCTGTACAGCCTCAAAACATGGAACAAGCTACAAAAGGAAGGTGACTAGCAATAATTGTCAAGGATAACCACACCCCCATGTTGGTACCACAACAAGAAGCAGCATGGATTAGCCATGGTCAAGTACTAGTGGCTAAAATCGCCTCCCAGTATATAGCCTGCTGCAAACTACTGTCCTAACACCAGGAACTGCACCTGGCCTATGTTGGAATACAGGAATATATCAAGTCCCCCAAACCACATTATATTGGTTGACTGAAAATACCCAGACATACACTGGGAGCATTATACTAGCACCAACACAGTAGGAGAAAAGTTCCCAGAATCCATAAACCAAAATGCCCAGGAACAACGTACCACTCCCACAAGAGGGGTAAGCATACTGGATGTGATAATCAGCAACATGCGTACTGGATGGCAAGATGAGAAGTATATCCCTCACTGGTAAGACCAGACCATAGAGTAATCACACCGGATATACACATCCTGACCACAGTCCCTGGCCAGAAAAACACAGTGAAAAACATGTGTAAAGCATAGGTTGCACCCCTGCAAACTGATGTGGAATCCACTAAAGGCACTGTGCAAGTGCAGAATATGGGACACACCGCAGAGCCTATTATACAGGCATTCCATGAACACAGCCAGGAATGCTTGGATTATGCAAGCACAAATAACAACAAGACACAATGCTATGCATGCAGGCATCTGGCATGCTGGACTCCAGCCATTACCAAACCATGCAAGAGAATGAGGAAGCTACTACATGATAGAGCAAACATAAAAAGGGAAGTAATCACTGATCAGTAGTATGGCAATAAAATATGTCCACACACACAATCCACTAAGGCCAGCCACAACAAGTAGAATCTGTGAATCCTGAGGCAATGTTACACCTGCCCCAAGTACACAGACAACCCTCAACTCCTCCCAATAAATACAAATATATGTGAGAGATGCAACCATTTATCCAAACCGGAGGCTGAGCTCCCCCAACTCAGTACTGTCAAAACTAGTCAGGAGGAGAAGGTAACCACATACACCACAAACCCAGTCCCACATAAACCTATCACAACTGTAAACCAAACACATAAACACAGAAAAACATTCCCGGAGGCCCTAATTACAAACACACCACACCAACAGAGGCCTCCAAAGCAGACCCCAAGCAACCACAACCTCCAAACATAGCACATGCAACACATAGTACACAAAGCTGGTGTGCCAAACAGTCACAGGCCAGAAGGAGAAACAACATGCCTGATACAGTTCTAATAGGTGTCTGTATAGGCAGACACACTGCTGTCCCACTCACCAGACTGAACAAGGGAAAGGGTACAGTAAGCTGCCTGTAGGCTGCCACAATATGCCACATAACACAAGTATGCAGGTCACCCCAAAGCAAGCAGAAATATGATGCACTCATTGTCCATGCTGTTGTGAATGACCCGAGATGTACCTCCCTAGACTACATGAAAAGAGACATGGATGAGCTCTCTGAGTATGTACTCCAGGCTGGTATGACACTGGCCGTTTGCAGCATCCAACCCTCACCAAGAATGATGCCACAGTACAAACACAGAATGATCAGCTTTAACAGGTGGCACAATTACAGCTGTCAGTCCAAGAGGATCTAATGTCTGTCTGCTTGAGATGTCATGCCTGACAAGCCTTGCTGCTGTTTCAGGGATGGCTTGCACCTGTTACCCCTGGGCGTCTGGATGTTGGATAAGGCCTTTTCCACCTCCATAGAGCCGAACGATGGCAAGGCCAAAAAGACTATCCCACCACACTAGAAAACATAAGTGGTAAGAAACATAAGGGTAATGCTGACCAATGCCACATGTGTAAACTGCAATATGCATGCTCCTGAGGCACTTCCCAGTATGGAGAACATCGATGTCTGTGCAGTGACAGATGCCTGCTGCAAGCCTACTGACAGCACACCAGCACTACCAGGTTACACCTCATATCATGCGTTATGGCCCCAACACCTGGACCAAAACATCAAAGGAGGGGGAGTATCCATATGCAGCACAGACACCCATACGGCCAGGTAACTTACAATGTACGAAGCAGCAGAGACCACCCATGTGCACCTAACTGTAATCAAAACTGCTGTACAGTCTGTAGCATGTGACAGACCACACTCTCACACACAGGAACCCCACCCAGACATCCTGAAGACACTGGACAGTATGAATGTCCCACCAAATACCAAACAAGGTACTCACAAGTTAACAAATAGGTGGTAAACCATTATGTATGCATGGAGTAATCAGGGAACTAGGGACACAAGTCGACAGTAACCTGTCATGTGACACTCACAATGCCAATGTGGCTAGGAAGACTGTCTATATTGGACACCGTATCATGAAAGGATTCACATCTACATCAACAGAGGTCACTGTGCCCTTGTACTGTTCTTTAATCAGACCCATAATCTAGTACAATGACTCATATGGGATGTACCATACCTGACACCTGCAGCGGTTAGGAAGACCTCAAAGGTACCTCACCAAGAGGATAAAGGGTGTCAAATATATATCATATGCTGCCTGGCTGTAGACACCCCAGCTGAATGCAGTCGCAGACTGCCTACACAGAGGCATTGTATGTCTGTTGTACAAGGCCATGTCCAACACAGGAGTAATGGACATGCTCCACCCCAGGAAATCAAAGCCATTGGAGCTGTGAGAGTGACAGATGTCAACCTCAACACATAATGAAATAGGATGTGCTGGTGGGACAGATACATAACCCAGAGGCTCCCCACACCCTGGAACAGGATCCCACTCCATGTTAGGCAGAGCCCCTCACTGACACCCCTCAACAGGAATATTGCCAAGTGGATGGATGATCATAGATGTACACTGAGGGTCTTCACTGTGTCACGTCCAGACAGAGGCACAGTAAAGAAAATCATAAATGGCCATAATATTCACATAGCAAGGGGCGGTGAAAGACACACACACTCTGGCTAGGCTTACTAATGCCCTAGGGTGGATAGCCTAGTATGAACCTATGAACTTATGAAGATACAAATTGTACAGGACACTAAGGATAATCACAAGGCTTACTCATCTGATGGTAGGAACCATGTTGGGAATTCACAGATATGCTCCGAATCACACAGATATTACAAACAACATACCAAACACACACACACACATATTGCCAACATACAACCTGACAGGTGCAGTGCAACCCCCCCCCCCCAGAATACAAAATATCTATCCCAGCAGACTGCTGGCCCCCTGACATTGCAGATGCTGAGGTAACAGCCGTCATCTACAAAGCAAAACACACAGCAGCAAAGGTATGAGATGGTGTCCTGGGCTGAGGCCAACATGGATTCCAAGAAGAATGGAATGCCAAATCACACTACTGCTCAATGTCAGCCTTACCACAGGATATGTACCCAAAGAGCAGTGTACAACAACAGTGGTCCTTCACAACAAAGGTGTTGCCTGAATGGATACTGCAAACTACCACCCCAGGATCCTGACAAGCTTGGTCTGCACAGCTATGGAAAGGATCAGCATGTACCGCAGCCATAAAGCTATCGGGGACCTACTGACACCGGACCCTACCCAGTGTGGCTGTCGTAAGTGCAGATCCTGCCCCTAAACATGTTTGACTCATTTAAAACAGTCATTAAGGTCATCGATGAGGGCAATGTGGTCCACACAGCGTAGCTGGACCGTGCAAATGCTTCCAGACCATACCCTACGTGTTCAGTATGGATATGTTCACCAGCTTAAATATAAACCCCTATGTCAGTAGAGGGGTTGCAAACCAGACCAAGGACAGAACTGACATGGTCAGACATGCTGCATCCATGTCAGACTACAAAGCAGATATAAGTGGCATCCCACAAGGCTTGGTCCTGGGACCTCCCCCGTTCTGTATATATGTCCCATAGGTACAGGCCAACATGGAAGGACTGTGACTGAACATGTATGCAGAGGAGTACAAACTGCCCAACATATCTGACCCCCAGCTGACACAAGCGACCCACAAAAGGGCCACATAGAAACAGACAACTGGTGCCATAGCCATGTCAGCAAGCTAATTACAGAAATGTGTATAGACAACCACCATGGATAGACAGTAAGTGCCCACCAATTACCACACAGGTGTTAACCCGTTATGTACCTAACATGTAATGAGAGAACTGGGGACACAAGGTGATAGATATCCTGCATTGGACAAACATGTGGCTGTAGTGTTCACAGAAACATACCATATGCCCACCCAGTCATGAAGGTTGTCAGATCTAGATAAGGGGAGGTCACTGTGGCTCTGCAGTCATCCTTCATCAGCATCACAATTGACTACAATAGCCCCTGTGGGATGTACCTCAGCAGACACCTCCATCAACTGTAAAGTCCACAACAGTACCTCACCAGGAGTAGCAAAGAGCATGAACAGATGCCATGTGTTGCCCGATTAAACAAACTGCAGCTCCACACACTGCCATACTGCCCACCCAGAGGCAAGCTGTGCCTGATGTATGAAACCATGTCCAAGCTGGAATCAATGAACATGCTGCACCTTGTACAATCTGAATGGCAATGAGCTATGCACATGGGATGTACCGTACCTGACACCTGCAACGGTTAGGAAGACCTCAAAGGTACCTCACCAAGAGGATAAAGGGTGTCAAATATATATCATATGCTGCCTGGCTGTAGACACCCCAGCTGAATGCAGTCACAGACTGCCTACACAGAGGCATTGTATGTCTGTTGTACAAGGCCATGTCCAACACAGGAGTAATGGACATGCTCCACCACAGGAAATCAAAGCCATTGGAGCTGTGAGAGTGACAGATATCAACCTCAACATATAATGAAATAGGATGTGCTGGAGGGACAGATACATAACCCAGAGGCTCCCCACACCCTGGAACAGGATCCCACTCCATGTTAGACAGAGCCCCTCACTGACACCCCTCAACAGGAATATTGCCAAATGGATGGATGATCGTAGATGTACACTGAGGGTCTTCACTGTGTCACGTCCAGACAGAGGCACAGTAAATAAAATCATAAATGGCCATAATATTCACATAGCAAGGGGTGACGAAAGACACACACACTCTGGCTAGGCTTACTAATGCCCTAGGGTGGATAGCCTAGTATGAACCTATGAACTTATGAAGATACAAATTGTACAGGACACTAAGGATAATTATAAGGCTTACTCAACTGATGATAGGAACCATGTTGGGAATTCACAGATATGCTCCAAATCACACAGATATTACAAACAACATACCAATCACACACACACATATTGCCAACATACAACCTGACAGCTGCAGTGCAACCTCCCCCCCCAGAATACAAAATATCTATCCCAGCAGACTGCTGGCCCCCTGACATTGCAGATGCTGAGGTAACAGCCGTCATCTACAAAGCAAAACACACAGCAGCAAGGGTATGAGATGGTGTCCTGGGCTGAGGCCAACATGGATTCCAAGAAGAATGGAATGCCAAATCACACTACTGCTCAATGTCAGCCTTACCACAGGATATGTACCCAAAGAGCAGTGTACAGCAACAGTGGTCCTTCACAACAAAGGTGTTGCCTGAATGGATACTGCAAACTACCACCCCAGGATCCTGACAAGCTTGGTCTGCACAGCTATGGAAAGGATCAGCATGTACCACAGCCATAAAGCTATCGGGGACCTACTGACACCGGACCATACCCAGTGTGGCTGTTTTAAGTGCAGATCCTGCCCCTAAACATGTTTGACACATTTGAAACAGTCATTAAGGTCATCGATGAGGGCAATGTGGTCCACACAGCGTAGCTGGACTGTGCAAATGCTTCCAGACCATACCCTACGTGTTCAGTATGGATATGTTCACCAGCTTAAATATAAACCCCTATGTCAGTAGAGGGGTTGCAAACCAGACCAAGGACAGAACTGACATGGTCAGACATGCTGCATCCATGTCAGACTACAAAGCAGATATAAGTGGCATCCCACAAGACTTGGTCCTGGGACCTCCCCCGTTCTGTATATATGTCCCATAGGTACAGGCCAACATGGAAGGACTGTGACTGAACATGTATGCAGAGGAGTACAAACTGCCCAACATATCTGACCCCCAGCTGACACAAGTGACCCACAAAAGGGCCACATAGAAACAGACAACTGGTGCCATAGCCATGTCAGCAAGCTAATTGCAGAAATGTGTATAGACAACCACCGTGGATAGACAGTAAGTGCCCACCAATTACCACACAGGTGTTAACCCATTACATACCTAACATGTAATGAGAGACCTGGGGACACAAGGTGATAGATATCCTGCATTGGACAAACATGTGACTGTAGTGTTCACAGAAACATACCATATACCCACCCAGTCATGAAAGTTGTCAGATCTAGATAAAGGGAGGTCACTGTGACTCTGCAGTCATCCTTCATCAGCATCACAATTGACTACAATAGCCCCTGTGGGATGTACCTCAGCAGACACCTCCATCAACTGTAAAGTCCACAACAGTACCTCACCAGGAGTAACAAAGAGCATGAACAGATGCCATGTGTTGCCTGATTAAACAAACTGCAGCTCCACATACTGCCATACTGCCCACCGAGAGGCAAGCTGTGCCTGATGTATGAAGCCATGTCCAAGCTGGAATCAATGAACATGCTGCACCTTGTACAATCTGAATGGCAGTGAGCTATGCACATGAGAGAAATGAACCCCAGCACTGACATACATAGGACAAGCTGTACTGAATGATCCATAACACAGAAGCCACCCCCACTCTTGAGTAAACTCCCAGTACGGGTTAGCCAGAGAGTCACCTATTGACACCCTTCAATAGGAAACCTGATGAGTGGATGGGAGATGGTAGGTTTACCCTGGGTATCACTGTTATGTCACAGGTAGACGGAGGCACAGTATACTAACCATGACATATGTCATGGCAAACTCCAGTTACAATGTGTGTCGAAGGACAAACTCAATCTCTGACTAGCATCAGAAATGGTCTAGGGAACATCGCTAGTGTTTGCCAATGTCCACCTATGTTGTGGAATACACTACCAATGTTGGACAAGCCTGGTGTAGGTAGCCCATATCTGAACATAATGCAACATGGTCATATGTGCACAACTGGCCCCTACACAGTCTGTTGTGCTCACTATGAAGATGTCAAGCAGTGATAGGACTAAAGCCCAGGATACTGTCCACCACAGTGAAAGTACTGAACCAGTACACTATACGGTACTACAGTGTTAGGTCATTATGAAAGGATGTTGACAACTGTATGCAAAGTATCCCATGCAATCCCTGCAGGCACAGTATAATCCCTGTTGTGGTCAGACATGAAGCAGTTGGCCAGTAAGTACACAACATGACACCCAACACATAACCATAAACATGAGATATTGTTGAAGTTCACACTCACCCAAATATGTGGTGGACTGCAGAGTTCAACATATGGAAAGCTCACACTGGGCATGCTCGCACACTTTGATAAATGAGGCATAAGTCAGACAACATGCCATGGAAAGGCTGAACTGGGCATGCTCACACACTTAGGCCATATCTCCGTTTAGCAGTTGGCCACACATATCTGGTATTTGTACGTGTCATTCCAGGAACCAACCACAACACAACAATCTGCCCAGTGCACACAGTAAATGACTACAGAGACATAAGTGATATAGTGGATCACCCTCATATTCAAACATCTTCCACAGATACACAAGTTGTTCATAGGAACAGGGAATGCTATGGCAATAAAGACCTGCAAACAGTCTAACAGCAACAAATATTGTGCATCTGACAATTAAACATATGGGGGTAGAGGTCAATACTAGGCTGTTTGCCCTAGGGAATGACAGCTCAGCCAGAGTGCGCTTGGCATCTGCATCCCCAGTACAGTAGGCTACTGTGCCACTGTAAAGTAGGTCACATAAGGCAATGTGTGAGGCTAGTGTGCTGTGCCTTTGTCAAGCAGGGGCACAGTGGAGATCCCAGGGTTTGAATGTGCTAAGCCACATCCATGTTGTTGTTGTGTGCTGGAAGAGGGTTGCTGAGGACCTCTAACAGTAAGTGGGCGTCAATAACAGACTGAGGGGAGCCCTATCTGCATTGTCTGGACAATTCCACTGTCAACACTGTGTTGTGATGATTATGTGGGATTGAAGTGTTGTGCCGGTACTGTTCACAGATGTCCTCCCTCTGTGGGCTACAGCTCTGCAATGTATTAGCTCACTCTGTCTGTTGGACGGCTCACATATGGCTGGTGTACACCTGACAGGTGTCCTGTTGTGGAGCAGTCATGGATATATGTGGGATAGCATGATCAATGCAAACCTTACACATGCTCATAGAATGCAGTTGTCAAGGATTATGCAGAGTGGCCAGTATAGTCCCCCAGCATGGGTCCTTTGAAGTCGTCCACCCCAGTCTCCACAAGTGTAGAGTCTGCTTGTGCTAAATACAGTTTGTTTGCAGTGACAACCTTGCCTGGGGGTGGGGATGGGATATGGATGTCCAGGGAAAGGTGGGTATGGTCAGATATCAACAATGGTGGTCTACCTCTGGTGTGGAACAGTGAGTACCCATGTTGCAGATGGACAGGTGCAATATGTATTCCCCCATGTGGCTGTGGTGAGTGGTTCTGCCATAGCACATGCACCCACAAAATGTAGTGGCTGTAGGGTGATGTTGTAGAGGCCTGAGTAGTTCCCACACACAATATGCCTGTACCTGATGTTAACAACTGGAATGGTGTATGTGAACACCTGCATATCCCAGCACTGTTTCCAGGAAAGCACAGTGTGTGTCCTGGATGTGGGAGTGGTGTTCTGGACAGGTTGTGCTGTGTGTTACAGGTCCTGTGGTCATGAAGCATGGTTTAGAACATAACCTGTCAGTGCGATGTGCATATCTGACCCTGAGGTAGGTGGCTGCAAATGCATATATATGCTATCCCCCACCTGACAGGTAGTACTAGATGTACATACCTCTGTAGAAATAAAGATGTCAGCACCCTATAAATACTGCAGGTGCAGAACAGATGCCCAGTAATTCGGATAGCGTGCTCTGCTAATGCGTCTCCCTCAAGTGCCATAATATAGTTAGGTAGGAGTTTCAACCATGCAAATGCTCAGTGTGTGTGTGTGTGTGTGCGTGTGTGTGTGTGTGTGTGTGTGTGTGTGGGGGTGAGTGGGGTTGATGTGTGTGCAAGTCTGTGTGAGGGAAGTGTCCCTTTTGGCAACTGGGAAAACACTCTACAGGATGCACATTCCCCTTTCTAAGCACTGATGATGTCAGCAACCTATAAGTACAGCAGGAGAAGGGAAACCTCCCAGTAATGTGAATAGCGCACTCTGCTAATGTGTCTGTCATGAGTGTCATAACATAATTAGGTAGGGGTTTGAATCCTGCAACTGCCCAGTGTGTGTGGAGGGGGATTAGTGTGCTTGCAAGTTGGTGTGAGGGAAATGTCCCTTTTGGCAACTGGGAAAACACTCTACAGGATGCACATTCCCCTATCTAAGCACTGATGATGTCAGCACCCTATAAGTACAGCAGGAGAAGGGAAACCTCCCAGTAATGCGAATACAATGCTCTGCTAATGCATTTGTCATGAGTGTCATAACATAGTTAGGTAGGGGGTTGAATTCTGCAACTGCCCAGTGTGTGTGGAGGGGGGTTAGTGTGTGAGGAAAATGTCCCTTTTGGCAACTGGGAAAGCACTCTAGAGGATGCACATTCCCCTATCTAAGCACTGATGATGTCAGCACCCTATAAGTACAGCTGGAGAAGGGAAACCTCCCAATAATCTGAATAGCACACTCTGCTAATGCATCTCTCTCGTGTCATAACATAGTTAGGGAGGGGTTTGAAACCTGCAAGTGTGTGTGTTTGGATGAGGGGAGTTTGTGTGTGTGCATTTTTGTATGACAGACATGTGCTTTTTGGCAATCAGGAGAACACACTACATGATGCACATTACCCTTTCCAAACACTGATGATGTCAGCACCCTATAAGTACAGCTGGAGAAGGGGCACCGCCCAGTAATCTGAATAGCGCACTCTGCTAATGCATCTCTCTCAAGTGTCATAACATAGTTAGGTAGGGGTTTGAAACCTGCAAGTGTGTGTGTTTGCTTGAGGGGAGTTTGTGTGTGTGCAATTCTGTATGAAAGACATGTGCTTTTTGGCAATCAGGAGATCACACTACATGATGCACATTACCCTTTCCAAACACTGATGATGTCAGCACCCTATAAGTACAGCCGAAGAAGAGGAACTTCCTAGTAATCCGAATAGTGCACTTCGCTAATGTGTCTCTCTCACGTGTCATGACATAGTTAGGTAGGGGTATGAATCCGGCAAGTGTGTGTGTGTGGGAGTAGTAGGGTGTGTGTAATTGCAAGTGTGGAAGAACAAATCCTTTTGGCAAATACTACAATACACCAGATGCTGCATATTCCCCCAGTAAACACAGGGGATGTCACCACACTATCAGTACAGCCAAACAGGGCTACTTGCCCAGTAATGCCAATAGTGAGCTCCGCTACTGGGTCTATTACCACTGTCAGAGCACAGATAGGTATGTTTTGGAAACCCACAACTGCCACGTGTGGTTGTGTCACACAATATGACTATGTGTGGGTTGTTGTTCATAACAATGCATGCCATTGCCTAAACCAGCAATGGCAATGCACACATGATGTATGTGTGTGATGCATACACATATATACCTGTGACCTTCAGTAGTTACCATGTCTGACACGTGTCTCAAGTGGATAAATGGTATTCACAATGCATAACAATATGACTGTGTCTTACTGTGCAGGGGCCGCACGCGGTATGTGTCTATACAGTGTGGGTTGTATATGGTATAATACCTACAGCAGGGGATACACATCTGGTCTGGGCCATGTAGTCTACATGTAGTCGATGAACAGGTGCTGCATGTTCCCACCTGTTGTGGGAGTGGTAACATGTTTTTCCACTGCAATTCAGTGACTACATGCTGGGAACCTTTCAGCTAGTGTGTTGTAGCTACAGTAATGCTCACGCACAATGTTTGGCTGGATGCAGTCTAGCCATATAAAGACATTTCTTGAGACTGTCATATTGCCAGTATTGTTAGGGAGGATAGGTGGGTTTCCTGTGTATGGGAGGGTTGTGTGTGCCAGGCTAGGAACCAGAAGGCAGTCCAACACCCTGTTAGCTGCTCATGGATAGGCCCTGATGCTTTGTGCTGTGCCAACAACTTGGAGGTGTGCATATCTGTGGTGCCTTGAGATACCACCCCCCCGTCCATGTGTATTACATGTGTAGGGGATGACAGGCATGGTATGAGGTATAACCTGGCAGTGATGGCTTGCACCTGTGAGCCGTGAATCAGGAATCTGGTACTGCACAGATATTGCAGTTCACCGTGCTGAGGACAGTGTCCAGTGCATGCATCTTGCGGTGTACACTGCTGTTGTTGTGTAGCATCACTGTTAGTGTCCTATCCTGTGTGATACCCATGGAGGTGGCTAAGTAATCTGTGTCCTGCAGCAAAAGGCACTATGTGTGTATCAAGGGGCTTCGCCAATATACAATGGCCCATGGGTGTCACGTGCAAGCTGCCCCTCACAAATCATTGTGGCTTCCCTAGCATGTAAGCACACGTTGACAGCCATTGGATACCCTATGAATGACATTGGAGATTGAGCAGAATGTAGACATAGAACACCCTTCCTACACATTGTGGTAGCATACCTGGTGAGGGTATGATGGCAACCAAGATCAGGCTCATACTGGCCCGTGACACATGCTGAGAGATCCCTTCTATGTTCCCTATCATGTAGTCCAGGGAGGTATGTCTCAGGTCATCCATAGTGGCATGGTCAATGACTGAGTCATATGTTTCCATGCCTCTGACTGACTTTATGCATGTGTTTTGTGGTGGGCCATAGTGCCCCACAGGCATATCACTGTGACCTTCACCATGTACAGCCTGTTGAGCGGGACCCCACTGCAGTGGCCAAGAGAGGTACCTGACACATCTGTAGCAGGTGTGTTGTGTAGCCCTATAGGCTGTGAGTGTGTGGCACATGGGATGTGTGTGCCATGTGTGGCATGTGCTCTGTTCTGACGTAACGTATGCCTGTCTGCCAGCTGCGGAGGTGTGTGATGCTCAGGCAGGATGCTATTCTGAGTCTCCAAGTATGCCCCAGTGTGTTCGGATTGCTGTCAGTGTGGGTCTATGTCAGACTGGTATTGTAGTCACTGTAGTATGTCATGCCACCTGACAGGGTATGGCAGTACTGGGTTCAGAGTGCTCAGTCCCCAGATTGGCTATGTGGTGGCATCCCACACATGTGTTGTACGTTCTTGGCCAGGGGAGAGGGTTGACTGCATACATGTGGCAGCTGTGACATTGCCACATGACTCATAAACCACAACTGGACCATAGAGGTGATTCTCAGGTTACCTTTGCACATGCTACCATAGTAGTGTGATTGCCATGGTGATTACCAACACATAGGGCCAATGGGGAACAACATACTGAAGGTGAGTATGTGTGGGTGTACTGCTACTGATTTCATAGCACTGGCATATATGACTGCACACGTGGGTAAATGCCAGGTAAGTCATGTGCAATGTGTCACAGGCAACGTACATGCGAACAGGACAGACAGTGACGTTCTGTCATGTGTAAAATTGACATATGTATAGTATGCTATGCAGATGTCACAAGGAGTCCACAGAAGCTCTGTAACTCTACATTGCAGGTGGAAGCAGTGTTCCAGGGAACCCCAAGCAAACATGCATGCAAACAAAGCTACAGTAAGCAGGGCAGGAAGTAGTCCATTGTACAACAAAGAAGGGGTAACACTTACAGTAGGTAACAGTGCAAATATGTAGGCACTATCAACATGTACCCAGGAATGCACAGCTCAGATGTCCATGGTAGAACTGATATTATGTCATAGTTAATTGTGATTTGTATTACATTGGTACTGCACACATATCAACATGCAAACATCCACATTGCATAGTCATTGTGAGCAACATGCCACCATTACTGTACATGTCCATCATTGCATATCACTACTTGCATTAGCTTCTCCCTGTGCTACCTATGTATGTGGCTATCTGTTGAAATCCTTACCACCAGTATGCAATAATGTGCAGCTGTTACACTATGGTACTTACTATGGGTGTAGATAACAATTCAGGACAGTCATACAGTTACTGCATCAGGCATGCTGTGATATACACACAGTCATATCAGCACACTGTACTGTTACCAACATGATACTAGTAATACACTTCTATGTAGTCACCCTGTGCATCAGCAATGTGTTTACCTGTTCCTGCACTGATGTTGGAGATTGCAGGAGGTGGCACAGTTTCATCATATGCACAGGGTGTGAATTAGGTATGCCTGAGTCTGCCACTGATAGCACCAATTGACATGTGTGTGTATGTGTGTTGGTGAGGGACAGCAGTACAGGGTGGGGCACTGTTGGTGCAGTGTGTTTGTGTGTATGTGGTAGCCCTAGGTGTTAACATTTCGCATGTGTGTATGCATGCACACAGTTCCACCTCATGGCTGCCATATACTGGAGTTTGTGGACAGCCACAGACTGCACCTGGCAGGTCATACAGATCAGTGTCTGTGGGCACGGACATGGTACCTGTGCCTGGCAGGGGTGCTACGGACCATATCCGGTACTAAGCCAGACTGGGTACTGTCATCAGAAGTGGGAGTGTGTTGACTGGACACAGGTCCCTGTTGGGACTGTCCAGAGCCACGTGCCTGTGGTCTCCTAGGGCATTCCGATGACAGCACAGACCCAGCATTGCTGGGGCTGCTGCTGGCACTATGGGGGCATCCGTGGGCCTGTTGTCATCTGCGCCAACTGCCAGCTGCTGCTGTTGCTGGCATATGGCCACGTCAATGCCGCAACCATCCACCATTGCCCTGGCTCATGGACATGTGGTTGTGGAACTGCTGTAATATGTCCTCACAATGTCTGTCTATGACATCGGTGAAATTATGGATAGCATCCACGATGTCACGCATACTGTCAGTCATGGCTGTGCGACATGCTCTCAGCTTCCTCAGACCCTGTCTGGTGTACCTTTCTATACGCAACTGTGCCTGCATGACAGCCCGAAACAGAGCTGAGGTTGACAGACCTCTTTGGGCATGTCTGCCAGAGGCAGTACGCCCATGGATGCTCCCAAGAGAACCCATGGGCAACTGTCTATGTGGTACCATTGCAGGACCCTGCCCATGGCTGCTGTGTGGGGAAGCATGTGCCACAGATACCACATTACCCTGGTCAATGCCCATTGTATCCTGTCCATCACCTAGGGAAAATGGTGACATAGGATGTACTGGCAGGATGACTGTGCGCAATGATGGGGTTGACAGCTGTGTACTGTCAATTGGCTGACCAATGACGGACCCTGACACACCTTCCTGTGCCATTACACAGATATCATCATTATCAGTACCTGTGGCACCAGATTCAGGTTCCCTGCTGCAGGACACCAGAGCAGCACCAGAACCTGTGGGAGGAAGACAGGAAACACAGTTTACAATGTCTACACAATGTTACCAGTGATGCACTAATGCACACATGCACACGTGGACACATGCACACATGCACACATGCACATGTGGACACAGGCACACATGCACACATGCACACATGCACACAGGCACACATGCACACATGCACACGTGGACACGTGCACATGTGGACACATGCACGCATGCACACATGCACATGTGGACACAGGCACACATGCACACATGCACACATGGACACAGGCACACATGCACACATGCACACATGCGCACATACACACATGCACACATCCGCGCTATTTTCTTTGAAAGAAATGAAAATGGGGAGACAGGAAAGTGGTGAAAAAGGGGTCACAAAGAGGGTAAGACAGTAGGGAAACAAGCTTGGGTTTTGCAGGAGAGATGTAGGTAAGGCCCATAGCTGCCCATTTCTTCATCAGCAACAGCTGTGCATATGTTTGTAATTTGGTGTGACATTTGAAACCTTCCATACCTGAGAGAGGTGTCAGGACAACAATAATACTTGTTGTACAGCCAAATGTAATTGATAGCTTCCATGTCCAGCAGACATGTGTGCAGAATGGGCAGCTATGTATGGGGCATAATTTTTTTGTGGGTACAGAGTGCCTTTTTTTTTTTTTTTTTTCAGGTAAGAGTGGTATGTCAGGTAAAGGAAGTCGGTATAGCTGGGGAGGTAGGTTGGGTAGGTCAACAGACAAGACAAACAAGACGCATACAGGGGCGGTGTATGACACATGTGGGGGGTTACACAATTGACGGGGATGGATGTTTGGATATCCAGAGCCCATGAGCCCACAGATGGCAACAGTGGAACTGATATCCCCACCCATGGGCAGTTGCCACTGTTCCTTCACTGCCCAGGATGGGGCTGTGCTGGGGGCTGTGTAGGCCGGGCAACAAGCATGCCTGTAAGTTGTGCCGCCTGTGCCTCAAACTGGTGTAGGGGCCCAAGAACAGAGTCCCGGATCTCCCTACGCACCACAGTCCGGACGCTATGGAGGGTGAGTGGTGGTTCTCCTCCGGCCACACTTGCAGAGGGGGGACGGGCCCCATCCCTTGCAGCACTTCCACCCGCAGGTGGCACAGAGCCACCAGAGGAGGGTCCAGACTGGGCACTCATGCCAGGTGCACTTGCCAGCTGAGGTGGGAGAGGTGGGTCCGCTGGAACCCGCCTTCCCTGTCGTCCTATGTTTTGCATTATGTCATGACAGTTTGGGTTAGTAACATACAATACCATTCGCAATTAGTTGTAACAGCATACATTAGTATTCCCATTAACCAAACACCCAGATATTCACACCATTGAACAGCGAGCATAATACATGCATAATTTGAACAGAAATACACAGTCCGACAACATGCAGGGCTGATTGATGGCAACAGGCCATCAGGTTTGGATGTATGAACAGGGCAGATGCATCAACGTAAATGCAAATATTTATAACCCAACAGGACAAATGTCCAGGGGTGTTAATTGTGATTGCACATAACAATTTCACGTGGAATGGATTATATGTGGTTATAGGGTGGGGTGAAGTAAATATTATTAACACCTTCAAATACCAATACATATGCTGTACATTTCTAATAGCTGCAGAGATATACACACTACTGTTCTAACTACAGTTTCCTATATGATAACTACTTCAATTTGGTGATAGGACTGTTACTGCTACATCAATATACATTTTATTGTTATTCATACACGTTCATATCTGGCTTTGTTCAGCTACATCATCCTGCTACATTTGCTTTATATAGCTATAGACAACTGTGGATGTTTGGTATTGCATGCACACGTGGACACAGGCACACATGCACACATGCACACGTGGACACAGGCACACATGCACACATGGACACGTGCACATGTGGACACGTGCACGCATGCACACATGCACACATGGACACAGGCACACATGCACACATGCACACATACACACATGCACACGTGGACACAGGCACACATGCACACATGCACACATGCACACGTGGACACAGGCACACATGCACACATGCACACATGCACACCCCGCAGTATACACACAGAGCACTACCTAGTTACACTAGTATTACTAGCACAATCAAGTCTATTATAGGTATTGTTAAAACACATTCACCAGCATGGATGGGCTGCCTTGCTGTAACACCGGAGGGACCTGCAGAAATGAGGAGATTAATGTCAGTGGGCACAACTGTGCCATTGATACTGCGTATAATACAGTGCAGTAGTACACCAGTTGCCTTTCACATGTCAGCTGCTGATATCGGCAATATCACACCTGCACAATTACATACTATGTTGACAGCTACATACCATGGACACACCTTACACATGCATAACTAACAGTGTACAGAACAGTCATGTGTACATATGGCATATTACCTGCATGCCCCATATTGTATTGCTGTGTGGATCCAGCCTCCATCATGATGCAGGTGTGTTGCTGTTGATGCTCCGGGGCTGGAGCCACAACACTTAGGAGTAGTCCCTCCAGTCTGGTGAGGGGGGGGGTGTGTGGCCACCCCACCTCCTGTGGAGACCTGTTGCCTGTGGATATCCGACGCACGCTGATGGACATTTCTGATTAAATCACTGCAGTGATGTCGTACCTGCTCATATGTCCTATTATGCATGCCAATGTCATTTAACCTATGGACAAGGTCTTGCCACAGTGCAGCCCTCTCCTGCTGATTCTGGCTGGTGCGGGAAAACAGTATGTCATAATCCTGCACCAAGCTCTGGTGTATCTCTTCATCTTCTGCAGCAGAGTAGGAAGGATTTCGCTGACGCGCCATGTCCCTGGAAGAGAACACAAACAGGATATCAGCAGACTATGTCAGCAATATATGGCACACATACTATACATAATACTCAACTGTAGTGATATACTACTACTCCCATATGTAGCACGTGTGTGTCTCTTGGTGGATACACAAGTACATGGCCAGATATTAGTGCTCAGCCAACACCTGTGCAACAATACCTGCCACATTCCATACAACATAGTAGCATGCCCGATCGGTCAGCACACTGAGACAGGTCCAATGCACAACCTCACTCTGGGGGTTCATACCAAGGTACTGTATGTGGAATGCCATCCACTAGTGTGATCTGGACACAAATTACTCGGCCTGGATAAAATTACTCGGCCTGGATATACATATCCCACCACCACCACCACCACCAGCACAGTAGGCTACTTTGATATATATGTGATTAGACAGATATTCACTTGTTAGGACTGACATGGTGTCCATGCAGCCCATTGGGCCAGTGGAAGCCACAACCCACACTGCTGACCCCTTTGCGAATGCTTCCCACGGACATCCCAAAGAATGCATGGAACATGCACACATTTCTAACCCAGACCCTATGCACAAAGGTTAGGCATCCTGTCTGGTGGACCCCAGCCAAAGGCAGATTGTATAATGATAGAAGGAGGCTACTGCAGGACAGAGCAGATTCACATAAAGGGAAGGCATCTGTGGTCAGCACTGGTAATAAGCTATGGTCTCTCATAACAACATCCACGGCCTACTCTAGGAGGGAAATGGCCACGAACACTACAGATAACCACAAGGCCTTCTTCAGTTATGTTAGACATATGGACCAAATGCCTCAGATATGCCTTGAATTACTACACACCTACTTAACATTCACTGAAAACAGATATTGGCAACATTCTGGCAGACAGGTTCAGTGCACGTATCCCCCCTCCTTCTCCCCCCCCTTAGAAATACTTATCACAGCTGAATGTAACCTCCCTATCATCTCAGATGTCCAGGTGAGGGCCGCCCTCAGCAAAGCAGAACACACAGCATCAATGTGACCTGATGGTATCCCTGGATGTGTGCTATGTGAACTCCAAGAGGACATACAACCGCATATAAGACTGATATTTAACCTTGGCCATACTATGGGATATGTACCTGAACACTGGTATACAGCAACAGTGGTCCCACTCCACTAAGGAGGCACCTCTACTGACCCTTGGAACTACCGCCCCATAAGCTTAACCAGCCTGGTCTGCAAAGCTATGGAATGATTCAGTATGGGATGCATATACAGCAATATTGGGTACCTGCGGACACTTGATCCCACCCAGTTTGCATTTGTGATGGGCTGATCCTGCCTTTTGAACCTGGTTGACCTTTCAAAACAGTCACTACAGCCATTGATGAGGGCAACGCAGTCCATACAGCCTACCTGGACTTGCCTAAGGCCTTCAACACAGTACTCCACTCAGGCATCATAGACAAGCTCATTAGCTTACATGTTACTACATATGTCACATGATGGGTTGCACACTGGTTGACATACAGAATCCATAATATCGATATTGCGGGAGCCATGTCAGACTCAATGCCAGTCACATGTGGTATCCCACAGGGCTCTGTCCTAGGACCCCTCTTGTTTGGCATTTACTTCTCAGATGTGAAAGCAAACGTGCGGGTTGTGGATGACAAAGTTCCCAGATGACTGTGAACTAAGCGCCATAGTCATTACACCAGCTGACACACACATCCTACAGACAGGCCTCACTGAAACGGACAACTGGTGCCAGGATCATGGCCTAACACTGAATGACATGTAATGTATAGTCATCCCCGTTGGGTGGAACTACGTGCACACAACATATCACATGGACATACCTATAGATGCAGACCTATGACACATATGGAGGGTTCACAATATGTAGACTATTAACTTGTTACTTTACATTACATGTGTTTGTTGCAGCTGGTTGCGTTACCGTTACTACAGCTTCCTGCTGCTGCTAGCCCAGCTTGGTACTGACACTGCTGACAGCTTCAACTTAGTTTGTGTAACGTGTGTTGCTGTTTGTGTTCTTATTTTCTTTTTTTCTTTTTTTTTTTCTTTCTCTCTTTCTCTCTCTGCCTGCCTCCAGTTTGTGCAATGAAAGTATTGCATGTGTGGAGTGTGAGTACAGGATGCTTTTGTAGGTATCTGCATAAGTCCATGTGATGGCCTCTGCACCAATTGTAAGCCAGCATTTGCTAATTGCATGCAGCCAGTTGTGTACTGATTGCAGTTCTCACTGTGATTTCAGGACAGTGCTATAAAAGGGTATGTGAGATAGGCGTTGCCCTTTCAGATTGTAAGGACGGGGACCATGCTGGTATGCTGTGGACACTGTTCTGTGAGTGTAAAGGTTAGTATCTCTCATGATTCAGGCTGTGTTGTAGATTCACATTTCTCCATTCCTCTCTCCTGTTTCCTGTACTAAGTGTGTATGCACACACTGACACCTACAACTGTATATATATATATATA
This sequence comes from Protopterus annectens, assembly GCF_019279795.1. Taxonomy (NCBI): domain Eukaryota; kingdom Metazoa; phylum Chordata; order Ceratodontiformes; family Protopteridae; genus Protopterus; species Protopterus annectens. The sequence continues at coordinate 1,188,831,336 of NC_056743.1, read as the reverse complement.
TATATATATATATAAATATACATACATTTATATATGTACATTAACTGACATTATTATCTACTAGCTACCAACTAGCATGGCTGTTTCTGTTCACACACTACTATTATAGAAATCCACTAGATTTGACAGTAAGTATACATGACATGCTTTGTGTACTGCACATCCTATATTGCCTTTACATTCATTCCTACTATTACATGATATATTTATTTTAGCACAATGCTCTTGTATAACAGTCATGGCTTAGTGGTAGGTCATGCAGACTACTGTTTCCAAGGTCCGGGGTTCGGGAATGACAGTGGAATTTTATTTTGCTTTTGAACTGACTACAGGACCTGTCAATCAGAGTGACTAAGGCACTTTTAAGCAGTTGTAACTGGGTTAGCGCTGGTTTGCATGGAGCTCCCGCATGCGCACTGGCATTCAGCTCCACGCACACCCGCTTACAACCGCTTAACAGTGCTTACTCTGGCGCACATCCGCTATTTTCTTTGAAAGAAATGAAAATGGGGAGACAGGAAAGTGGTGAAAAAGGGGTCACAAAGAGGGTAAGATAGTAGGGAAACAAGCTTGGGTTTTGCAGGAGAGATGTAGGTAAGGCCCATAGCTGCCCATTTCTTCATCAGCAACAGCTGTGCATATGTTTGTAATTTGGTGTGACATTTGAAACCTTCCATACCTGAGAGAGGTGTCAGGACAACAATAATACTTGTTGTACAGCCAAATGTAATTGATAGTTTCCATGTCCAGCAGACATGTGTGCAGAATGGGCAGCTATGTATGGGGCATCATTTTTTTGTGGGTACAGAGTGCCTTTTTTTTTTTTTTTCAGGTAAGAGTGGTATGTCAGGTAAAGGAAGTCAGTATAGCTGGGGAGGTAGGTTGGGTAGGTCAACAGACAAGACAAACAAGACGCATACAGGGGCGGTGTATGTCACATGTGGGGGGGTTACACAATTGACGGGGATGGATGTTTGGATATCCAGAGCCCATGAGCCCACAGATGGCAACAGTGGAACTGATATCCCCACCCATGGGCAGTTGCCACTGTTCCTTCACTGCCCAGGATGGGGCTGTGCTGGGGGCTGTGTAGGCCGGGCAACAAGCATGCCTGTAAGTTGTGCCGCCTGTGCCTCAAACTGGTGTAGGGGCCCAAGAACAGAGTCCCGGATCTCCCTACGCACCACAGTCCGGACGCTACGGAGGGTGAGTGGTGGTTCTCCTCGGGCCACACTTGCAGAGGGGGGACGGGCCCCATCCCTTGCAGCACTTCCACCCGCAGGTGGCACAGAGCCACCAGAGGAGGGTCCAGACTGGGCACTCATGCCAGGTGCACTTGCCAGCTGAGGTGGGAGAGGTGGGTCCACTGGAACCCGCCTTCCCTGTCGTCCTATGTTTTGCATTATGTCATGACAGTTTGGGTTAGTAACATACAATACCATTCGCAATTAGTTGTAACAGCATACATTAGTATTCCCATTAACCAAACACCCAGATATTCACACCATTGAACAGCGAGCATAACACATGCATAATTTGAACAGAAATACACAGTCCGACAACATGCAGGGCTGATTGATGGCAACAGGCCATCAGGTTTGTATGTATGAACAGGGCAGATGCATCAACGTAAATGCAAATATTTATAACCCAACAGGACAAATGTCCAGGGGTGTTAATTGTGATTGCACATAACAATTTCACGTGGAATGGATTATATGTGGTTATAGGGTGGGGTGAAGTAAATATTATTAACACCTTCAAATACCAATACATATGCTGTACATTTCTAATAGCTGCAGAGATATACACACTACTGTTCTAACTTCAGTTTCCTATATGATAACTACTTCAATTTGGTGATAGGACTGTTACTGCTACATCAATATACATTTTATTGTTATACATACACGTTCATATCTGGCTTTGTTCAGCTACATCATCCTGCTACATTTGCTTTATATAGCTATAGACAACTGTGGATGTTTGGTATTGCATGCACACGTGGACACAGGCACACATGCACACATGCACACGTGGACACAGGCACACATGCACACATGGACATGTGCACATGTGGACACGTGCACGCATGCACACATGCACACGTGGACACAGGCACACATGCACACATGCACACATACACACATGCACACGTGGACACAGGCACACATGCACACATGCACACATGCACACGTGGACACAGGCACACATGCACACATGCACACCCCGCAGTATACACACAGAGCACTACCTAGTTACACTAGTATTACTAGCACAATTAAGACTATTATAGGTATTGTTAAAACACATTCACCAGCATGGATGGGCTGCCTTGCTGTAACACCGGAGGGACCTGCAGAAATGAGGAGATTAATGTCGGTGGGCACAACTGTGCCATTGATACTGTGTATAATACAGAGCAGTAGTACACCAGTTGCCTTTCACATGTCAGCTGCTGATATCGGCAATATCACACCTGCACAATTACATACTATGTTGACAGCTACATACCATGGACACACCTTACACATGCATAACTAACAGTGTACAGAACAGTCATGTGTACATATGGCATATTACCTGCATGCTCCATATTGTGTTGCTGTGTGGATCCAGCCTCCATCATGATGCAGGTGTGTTGCTGTTGATGCTCCGGGGCTGGAGCCACAACACTTAGGAGTAGTCCCTCCAGTCTGGTGAAGGGGGGGGTGTGTGGCCACCCCACCTCCTGTGGAGACCTGTTGCCTGTGGATATCCGACGCACGCTGATGGACATTTCTGATTAAATCACTGCAGTGATGTCGTACCTGCTCATATGTCCTATTATGCATGCCAATGTCATTTAACCTACGGACAAGGTCTTGCCACAGTGCAGCCCTCTCCTGCTGATTCTGGCTGGTGCGGGAAAACAGTATGTCATAATCCTGCACCAAGCTCTGGTGTATCTCTTCATCTTCTGCAGCAGAGTAGGCAGGATTTCGCTGACGCGCCATGTCCCTGGAAGAGAACACAAACAGGATATCAGCAGACTATGTCAGCAATATATGGCACACATACTATACATAATACTCAACTGTAGTGATATACTACTACTCCCATATGTAGCACGTGTGTGTCTCTTGGTGGATACACAAGTACATGGCCAGATATTAGTGCTCAGCCAACACCTGTGCAACAATACCTGCCACATTCCATACAACATAGTAGCATGCCCCATCGGTCAGCACACTGAGACAGGTCCAATGCACAACTTCACTCTGGGGGTTCATACCAAGGTACTGTATGTGGAATGCCATCCACTAGTGTGATCTGGACACAAATTACTCGGCCTGGATATACATATCCCACCACCACCACCACCAGCACAGTAGACTACTTTGATATATATGTGATTAGACAGATATTCACTTGTTAGGACTGACATGGTGTCCATGCAGCCCATTGGGCCAGTGGAAGCCACAACCCACACTGCTGACCCCTTTGCGAATGCTTCCCACGGACATCCCAAAGAATGCATGGAACATGCACACACATTTCTAACCCAGACCCTATGCACAAAGGTTAGGCATCCTGTCTGGTGGACCCCAGCCAAAGGCAGATTGTGTAATGATAGAAGGAGGCTACTGCAGGACAGAGCAGATTCACATAAAGGGAAGGCATCTGTGGTCAGCACTGGTAATAAGCTATGGTCTCTCATAACAACATCCACGGCCTACTCTAGGAGGGAAATGGCCACGAACACTACAGATAACCACAAGGCCTTCTTCAGTTATGTTAGACATATGGACCAAATGCCTCAGATATGCCTTGAATTACTACACACCTACTTAACATTCACTGAAAACAGATATTGGCAACATTCTGGCAGACAGGTTCAGTGCACGTATCCCCCCTCCTTCTCCCCCACACTTAGAAATACTTATCACAGCTGAATGTAACCTCCCTATCATCTCAGATGTCCAGGTGAGGGCCGCCCTCAGCAAAGCAGAACACACAGCATCAATGTGACCTGATGGTATCCCTGGATGTGTGCTACGTGAACTCCAAGAGGACATACAACCGCATATAAGACTGATATTTAACCTTGGCCATACTATGGGATATGTACCTGAACACTGGTATACAGCAACAGTGGTCCCACTCCACTAAGGAGGCACCTCTACTGACCCTTGGAACTACCGCCCCATAAGCTTAACCAGCCTGGTCTGCAAAGCTATGGAATGATTCAGTATGGGATGCATATACAGCGATATTGGGTACCTGCAGACACTTGATCCCACCCAGTTTGCATTTGTGATGGGCTGATCCTGCCTTTTGAACCTGGTTGACCTTTCAAAACAGTCACTACAGCCATTGATGAGGGCAACACAGTCCATACAGCCTGCCTGGACTTGCCTAAGGCCTTCAACACAGTACTCCACTCAGGCATCATAGACAAGCTCATTAGCTTACATGTTACTACATATGTCACATGATGGGTTTCACACTGGTTGACATACAGAATCCATAATATCGATATTGCGGGAGCCATGTCAGACTCAATGCCAGTCACATGTGGTATCCCACAGGGCTCTGTCCTAGGACCCCTCTTGTTTGGCATTTACTTCTCAGATGTGAAAGCAAACATGTGCGGGTTGTGGATGACAAAGTTCCCAGATGACTGTGAACTAAGCGCCATAGTCATTACACCAGCTGACACACACACATCCTACAGACAGGCCTCACTGAAACGGACAACTGGTGCCAGGATCATGGCCTAACACTGAATGACATGTAATGTATAGTCATCCCCGTTGGGTGGAACTACGTGCACACAACATATCACATGGACATACCTATAGATGCAGACCTATGACACATATGGAGGGTTCACAATATGTAGACTATTAACTTGTTACTTTACATTACCTGTGTTTGTTGCAGCTGGTTGCGTTACCGTTACTACAGCTTCCTGCTGCTGCTAGCCCAGCTTGGTACTGACACTGCTGACAGCTTCAACTTAGTTTGTGTAACGTGTGTTGCTGTTTGTGTTCTTATTTTCTTTTTTTTTTTCTCTCTCTCTCTCTCTGCCTGCCTCCAGATTGTTCAATGAAAGTATTGCATGTGTGGAGTGTGAGTACAGGATGCTTTTGTAGGTATCTGCATAAGTCCATGTGATGGCCTCTGCACCAATTGTAAGCCAGCATTTGCTAATTGCATGCAGCCAGTTGTGTACTGATTGCAGTTCTCACTGTGATTTCAGGACAGTGCTATAAAAGGGTATGTGAGATAGGCGTTGCCCTTTCAGATTGTAAGGACGGGGACCATGCTGGTATGCTGTGGACACTGTTCTGTGAGTGTAAAGGTTAGTATCTCTCTCATGATTCAGGCTGTGTTGTAGATTCACATTTCTCCATTCCTCTCTCCTGTTTCCTGTACTAAGTGTGTATGCACACTGACACCTACAACTATATATATATATATATATATATATATATATATATATGTAAATATACATACATTTATATATGTACATTAACTGACATTATTACCTACTAGCTACCAACTAGCATGGCTGTTTCTGTTCACACACTACTATTATAGAAATCCACTAGATTTGACAGTAAGTATACATGACATGCTTTGTGTACTGCACATCCTATATTGCCTTTACATTAATTCCTACTATTACATGATATATTTATTTTAGCACAATGCTCTTGTATAACAGTCATGGCTTAGTGGTAGGTCATGCAGACTACTGTTTCCAAGGTCCGGGGTTCGGGAATGACAGTGGAATTTTATTTTGCTTTTGAACTGACTACAGGACCTGTCAATCAGAGTGACTAAGGCACTTTTAAGCAGTTGTAACCGGGTTAGCGCTGGTTTGCATGGAGCTCCCGCATGCGCACTGGCATTCAGCTCCACGCACACCCGCTTACAACCGCTTAACAGTGCTTACTCTGGCGCACATCCGCGCTATTTTCTTTGAAAGAAATGAAAATGGGGAGACAGGAAAGTGGTGAAAAAGGGGTCACAAAGAGGGTAAGACAGTAGGGAAACAAGCTTGGGTTTTGCAGGAGAGATGTAGGTAAGGCCCATAGCTGCCCATTTCTTCATCAGCAACAGCTGTGCATATGTTTGTAATTTGGTGTGACATTTGAAACCTTCCATACCTGAGAGAGGTGTCAGGACAACAATAATACTTGTTGTACAGCCAAATGTAATTGATAGTTTCCATGTCCAGCAGACATGTGTGCAGAATGGGCAGCTATGTATGGGGCATCATTTTTTTGTGGGTACAGAGTGCCCTTTTTTTTTTTTTTTTTTTCAGGTGAGAGTGGTATGTCAGGTAAAGGAAGTCGGTATAGCTGGGGAGGTAGGTTGGGTAGGTCAACAGACAAGACAAACAAGACGCATACAGGGGCGGTGTATGACACATGTGGGGGGGTTACACAATTGACGGGGACAGATGTTTGGATATCCAGAGCCCATGAGCCCACAGATGGCAACAGTGGAACTGATATCCCCACCCATGGGCAGTTGCCACTGTTCCTTCACTGCCCAGGATGGGGCTGTGCTGGGGGCTGTGTAGGCCAGGCAACAAGCATGCCTGTAAGTTGTGCTGCCTGTGCCTCAAATTGGCGTAGGGGCCCAAGAACAGAATCCTGGATCTCCCTACGCACCACAGTCCGGACGCTACGGAGGGTGAGTGGTGGTTCTCCTCCGGCCACACTTGCAGAGGGGGGACGGGTCCCATCCTTTGCAGCGCTTCCTCCCGCAGGTGGCACAGGGCCACCAGAGGAGGGTCCAGACTGGGCACTCATGCCAGGTGCACGCGCCAGCTGAGGTGGGAGAGGTGGGTCCGCTGGAACCTGCCTTCCCTGTCGTCCTATGTTTTGCATTATGTCATGACAGTTTGGGTTAGTAACATACAATACCATTCGCAATTAGTTGTAACAGCATGCATTAGTATTCCCATTAACCAAACACCCAGATATTCACACCATTGAACAGCGAGCATAACACATGCATAATTTGAACAGAAATACACAGTCCAACAACATGCAGGGCTGATTGATGGCAACAGGCCATCAGGTTTGGATGTATGAACAGGGCAGATGCATCAACGTAAATGCAAATATTTATAACCCAACAGGACAAATGTCCAGGGGTGTTAATTGTGATTGCACATAACAATTTCACGTGGAATGGATTATATGTGGTTATAGGGTGGGGTGAAGTAAATATTATTAACACCTTTGAATACCAATACATATGCTGTACATTTCTAATAGCTGCAGAGATATACACACTACTGTTCTAACTACAGTTTCCTATATGATAACTACTTCAATTTGGTGATAGGACTGTTACTGCTACATCAATATACATTTTATTGTTATTCATACAAGTTCATATCTGGCTTTGTTCAGCTACATCATCCTGCTACATTTGCTTTATATAGGTATAGACAACTGTGGATGTTTGGTATTTCAGACAATCATACTATCTGCATATTGCAGACTGAGAGCAACATATCCAAATTTTGGGATACACATTCCAGCTGCAGCAACACTTTGAACACATTTCGCTGTTTGGTTCTGCTTGTCACATTCATTTCATTCTGTACTGACTGCAGTATACTTTATTCAGGTGTTATTACTACTTTATTGGTGGATTCATAACTCTTTCTCATACTCTCTCACTTGTTTTCATTTTACTATTCAGGATGGTACTTACTTCTAGGCTTTATTGACATGTTTTACCTGTAGTTATTACAATCCTTTCCAGCAGTCTCACTTCTGTCATGTTTCAGTATTTCAACAGGGATATATTTCACACATGTGATTTGCTCATCTTCTGCAGCTGTACTTTTCAGCCTGCTGCAGGTTGTGTACTTGTTTCGTGCTTATTTTACTAAAAATAAAAATTGATGTTGTGGGGGTTCGAACCATGACTGTCTGCTCTTCAGCCGACGTCTCTACCGCTACGCTATTGTTTTTTGGCTTACTTTGCCTAGTTAGTTCTTATATGCTTTTCCACTTACTGCTAACTGTGGCTGAGCTACGGGCATGCCCGCAAACGAGCGCACTCACAGGCAAACATCTTTACAATTTAAAAAAAATATATAACATGTTCATTTATATATTTTATGTTCATAGTCTGTGGGGGCATGTGTTGTGTTGTGTTTATTCACATTTCCATGGACTCTGTCGTGGGTGTTTACTTTGGGCACTTTTACTCTTCTGGGGGCGTGTCCGCTTGCAGGGCTCAGCCTACGGACACGCCCCCTACTGTCTTCCACGGACTGTGTTAGCCTTAGGTGTGATTCAGCATGCCCTCATGCATATGCATGACATGTTGACATCACACCGTTTAACTGCAGCCTCCGTGTAAGCCTTGTATCTCTTGAAGCACAGGTGATTCTCATACTCACAATGAACTATCCTGTGCACCATAACCAGTAACTGATCCTGGGTGACAACCCCCTCCAGCTCCACACCCGGGAGGGCAGGCCCATCCACCTAAAGCAGTTCCACCCATAGGTGGTGCAGGCCCATCAGAGGGGATACCACAGGTTTGGGTCCCAGATGTGTTGGGACCCGATGCCATGGCCAGCTGAAGTAGGGTAGGCCAATCATCAGGAACCAGCCTACCCAGTCGAGCTGTGGTGTTGAGGTATTTCAATGTGTATAGGTTAGTAAAGAGCATAACATTTAGTTAGTTATAACAGCATGCCAGAACATTGCCAATAACCCAGAAACATAACATTACATAGTATATGGAACACAACAATAAGTGAGATAACAGTCAGTATAGTAACAGCATACCAGTAACAGTTACATCATAAGACCAACAACATAGGTAACTCAACAAGATATGTTAGCATGCAACTATTGTAATACATAACAATAATAAAACACAAGGCCCAACATAACGTTTATGGAGAACAACATACATTAAAAATAAACCATAACCAATGCATAAAAATAATAAATTATGATGAAGATAAGGGGTGGGGGGAGATAAATACAGTCCATTAATACTAGTATAGGCTATATAGTTTTCAACAGTACTGTTATATACTCTACCCTTTCTTTATGTATAACAGTGTCCTATAGCTGCTGTAGTACATACATACCTCTCAAGCTATCTGCATGGAACAGTATGGGCCATGCTGTAACACCTACAGGTACACAACTACACAGGAGTATTACATGTCAGGTGGACCTATATGACTTCCAAGGGGTACTGTGGACTGATGTAGTGTGACTGTGCTATTGACATAATTATGCCGATGATAGATCTGTGACAGAGGGATTAGGCAACAGTGATCACAGTCCGTGACAGTGTGACACTTGAGAGACATGAATTGTGCACAGTACAGACAGTATACTACTATCATGCTGTCCTTGGCAGGCATGGGGTAAGACCATCAGCAAGCATTCACAGACACACCAGGCATACAGCCATACCAAGATTACATATTTTATTTAATGTATTAAGTCATTATCTTTTACTACTATTGTACTTGTTGCCTTTGTTTTATGACGTCTTATCACATTCCTGAGCAATGCTGTTAACACTCTGTTACAGCCAAACACACAAATTATTAACCCATAGTAAGGGCTACTACACCCATTTACCTGTAATTCCTGTGGGGAGAACATCTGTTAACAATACATAACTGATTCAATAATATTTACTAGTACTTGTCACTGGATTTGAACCCTGGCTTGTGTGTGACAAAATGTACGGCAGATACAGCATTTAACAAACTGAGCTACTGAGCCACTGCTGAGTATTGACTGACTAAAATATGCCTAGAGCTCACCTGGAAACAAAATATGATCCGGTATTAGTTGTACAGTTTTATACAAGACTGCAGTGACACTTGAATACACATGCATGAGATTCATGCATGACAAAGGTACTAGGTAAACTGTACATTATTACATAGAATCCAGGTGTACACATTAAACTCTTAGTGGGTGGAGATATTTGTGACATGTACAACCCATATCGGAGTATTGGGTTGACTACCTGACCCATATACAGTTGCAGATAGTATATTTGCAATCTACAGCTATTACAGTTTCATACCTGCCTGTAGCACCGTATCTCAGAGCAGGAATGCATATAGCTGAAATGCAATGGTTAACACAAGACAATCCTGATTTACACAATATACCTTGGGTGCTCCTGGTATTGCTTCAGATGTTAGTGTGGAACAAATGTCATAATGCATATATCCTGTAGGGCAGCTCTAAATCTACATTTTATCATAACACTCTTTCTTAGCTAACCTTGACTCAGTTAATGGTATTCTATGTGTTTTTATTTCAAAGTAGATGTCATACTCGATTTCATGAACAACAGCCCTACTTACACACATATTGCACAACACAGCTTTATTAGGGGTACCTTCATGCAGTTATTGTTATATTTTTGAGTCTTTATTAAACAAAAATTGGGATAATGTAGGTGTTGCACTACAACTGTAATTCCATAGTTATTGCAGTAGAAACTTTATTTCATTAATATTATCAAGTTTAATGCTTTAATCTTTATTGCGGTATACTTGGCAGTAGACAGTTATTACAGTACAGCCCTTTGTCCACATTCATTGCATCACACAAATCTGTATAGTATGTACCTACTGGCAGTGACTGAATTACTCTATCTTGTGTATTTGACTATAGATTGCAAATTAATCTGTACTCACCACACTCACAGTGCAACCTGGCCAGATGCCCTGCATGGGCCTGTAGGTTGCAAGTTCTCTCCACTACAGCTGTAGGGAGAGAAGCACATCATTATGCATACCTGTCTATCATACATTCAGATTAGGTATTGGTAAAACAATGCTAACAGTACTTACAAATTTGTGGGGCATTCCCATCCCAAGCATCCTGGACTCAGGTGTCCAGACGTCCCCCCCTTCAGATGCTTCAGCTCATCATAGTGATGATGGACCTGCTCACCTGTGCGGGGGATACCTGTTGCACTGGTGAGATCATGTGCCAACCGGTCCCAGGCCTCCGACTTGAACTCCAATCCTTAGTACTGGCCCTGCAGCAGCCGGACATCATGGTATTTCACTAGGGGTCTAACCATGAACCTGGACTCCAGAATGCCCCACCTCTGCACTTGGAATCACACATCTTCTCCAACACCTGCCATAGTTCCTGCACAGTTCAAATTCCAACAGGTTATGCTGTATTCCTACCTGTTGCACTTATATAAGCATGTTTTGCCACCCTTACACACCATTTGGGCATTTTTAAAAATATGGCTCGTCGCTTGGCACCACACAAACCAGCTAAGCTGAGCCAAGCAGTGCATAACATGACAGTACTTAGCAATGTTTAGAACTGCACAAACCAGCTGAGCTCAGCTGAGGAGTGCTTAAACTGACAAATGCTTAGCAGTGCTCTGCACTGCTTAGAATTGCTCAAACCAGCTAAGCTGAGGTGCATGGTGCTAAGCAGTGCTAACATTTTTCTTGTTTAAGCAGTGCTTGTCAAGGCTTAGCAGTGCTTAGCAGAGCTTAGCTGACTGCAGTAAGCCAGGATTTGAAAATAATTGGAATAATTTGTATTTGGAAAATAAATGTTTAATAACCCTTTTGTGTACTCAAACCCTGCACCTACTGCACATAAGGCTGTCACCCTAACCATTTGGCTACACGGATGTGTAGAATTCAGCTATACTTTTACCTATACCTCTCTGCTATGTTTAACCACCACTGAGCACTGCTTAAACATGACTTTTGCATTCATAATTAAATGTATCCGGTTTCTATTTTTAGATGTCTGGCACGTGTCAATTGCTGCATGTGCAAACATAAAAAAATAAATAAATAAATAAAAAAAAACAAGCAAAATATTTCATACATATGCATACATTGATATCCAGCACGTTGACAGTACAGGGGGTGTGTTAATCAACTCCTAACACAGTAACACACTCCCAACATTGATTCAATAACTGTGTTACATGGCTCTCCCTCAGTAACACGTCTTCATTGATATACATGGCATGCTACTTAGGTTCATAGGTTCATAGGTAGGTACTAGGCTATCTGCCCGAAGGCATTTATAAGCCTAGCGGGAATGTGTTGGCTTTCGCTGCCCTCTTAGATTAGTTCCATGTGCCGCTGTCCAGCAGAGCCATTGAAGTGATCCCTGGGGTAAACTTTCTGTTTCCCATCCACTCATCAAGGTTTCTCTTGAAGAGGGTTAGCGAGGAGCTCTGCCTAATATAGATTGGAATCTTGTTCCAGAGCATGGGAAGTCTCTGGGACAGGAATCTATCCCTTCAGCATGTCCTATTTATTGTTGTGGTGAGGTTTAGATCCCTGGAGCATGTGGCTTGAGGGATATGGTTTTCTTTAGGTGGAACATGTCCATCAATACTAAGTGAGTACCACTTATACGGCCACGGTACCTTCCATGTAGGCTGTACACTATGCCTACACAGATTTTATTAATTCTGGAGGTTAACATCAGCCTTTGATAAGATCATGCACAAAACAATGATCAGTACATCAGAACAACTATTTAATGATGCAATTTTGATAATATGGATAGCTGCATGGCTTGCAAACAGGACATGGCAAATACACATCAATTGGAGAGGTGAATATTTAGGTTGCAGTCAGGCTGTCTTATGGAGCTCTGACTCAGACCAATGGTTATTTAAAATCCACAAAGAAAGAGAGTATACCACTGCTAAAAATACTTTAATACACACTAAAACAATAAAAAAAAGGTAATCGCTTTCACAGTCTATTCTCACAACTGCTTCTTCAGACCCGAGTGCATACAACCCTCACCCCTATTTATATTAACAAATATCCAATCAACATTCAATACCAATGAAAACATCATTATTCAATTAATTTAAAAAAGAACAAAAATACATTCTTCAGTGTGTCAGACATCATGCTTTCAAAACTGGTTTCAAAGGCAATCTTTCATTAAGCCTAGGAAATTGATCACTGTTTAGTCGTATTATCTACTCCTGTTGTTTTACCTCAGTTAAATTTTTAACCCCCCCCCAAGCTAGTAACTAACACTTCTAGCACTAAAAACTTAAAATTGTGGTTCTGCCCCTTGTCAAGTACATGCTGGGCTAGGGCGTTAGTTGTTTTTTTTTACTTTTAATGTCATTGACATGCTCTAATGCTCTATCCTTTAGACAACTGTTAGTCTTTCCTACATAATAGGTGTAACATTCCACACAGTACGCAAAATAAATCAAGTTTTTTGTATGACAATCTGCATAGAGAGAGGTTTCAATAACAAACTTCTGCAATGGATGTGTAAACCTGTTGCCTATATGGATATACTTGCATGCCTTACAATTTCTACAACAAAACGTTCCTTCACTGTCTGATGGAGGAGTATATAAATTCCTCATATTCTTATAACAAAGCTGTCTTTTCAGTGATGGTCTATTCCTAAAGGTAAAGCTGGGTTTCTCATTCACTATCCTCCTCATTTTCTCATCAGACTTCCAAATTGCCCAGTTCTTCTTGAAAATTTCACAGACCACATTAATATTGCTGGAATATGTTAATGCCAATCTCAGTTCATTCCTACAACCTAGTCTGTTTACCCGGTTATATCAACATGGACTAAAAAATATGGTCTACCTATACCTTCTCTATCTAATAACTCTTCAATGCACTTATTGATCTCATTACTATTATATCCTCTCTCAGCAAAGTCATGTCTTGGCTCCAAAAGTGCTTCATTTAAATCATCCTCGTTTGTATGTGACCTCATAGTTCTTATCACCTGTCTCTTCATGATATTGCATGGTATATAACGAGGATGCATACTACTGTGATGTAGCATGTATATGACAAGGGGCAAAACCACAATTTTAAGTTTTTAGTGCTAGAAATATTAGTCACTAGCTTGAGGGGGGTTTAAGAATTTAACTGAGGTAAAAGAACAGGAGTAGATAATACAACTGAACAGTGATAAATTTCCTTGGCTTAATGAAAGAGTGTCTTTGAAACCAATTTTGCAAGCATGACATATGACACACTGAAGAATGTATTTTTCTTCTTTTTAAATTAATTGAATAATGATGTTTTAATTGGTATTGAATGTTGATTGGACATTTGTTAATATAAATAGGGGTGAGGGTTGTATGCACTCAGATCTGAAGAAGCAGTTGTGAGAATAGACTGTGAAAGCGATTACCTTTTTTGATTATTTTAGTGTGTATTAAAGTATTTTTAGTCATGGTATACTCTCTTTCTTTATGGATTTTACTTGATTGCTTGAGCAGAGAGTATTTTACCAACTTCTGGACTTTTACTGCTGTTGCAATATTTCTTTAAGACATATCTTTCAGGTTTATCTTTTTTATGTGTGGTGCTCTAGTGTCTGCATGCAGGTAACTTTAAATAAGTAAAAAGGTGACATCTGTCACAGATAAGACAAAATAACTTGACTAATTTAAACCATTTGAGCACAGGAGAATAATATGTTGATAAATGTATCAACAACAAAGCATATGAGATTTGAGAGCCATAGATTCAAGGGTGAGTATTTCATAAAGCACACAGTGATTTAAAATATAGATTCATTTAAGGACCTGGGTATATGGGTAGACCCAGCTTTGATTTTTTTTTGATCATATCAACAAATTGGTTAATGACTGTTTTTAAAACTATAGGCTGTAGAAAAAGATTTATAAAGTCTAAGAAATCAGAAATGATGGATTATAAGTTGCACTACACCCAAATTAGACTATGGAATTAATAATTTAGAAATCTTATAATAAAATGAGCATGAGTAAATTGGAGAGAGTACAGTGAAACTATACCAAGTGCATTCATGGATGTGAAAGTTTAAGTTATTAAAAAGATTAAAATATTTGAACTTTCTGCAGCATCTCATATTGTTATTTAAGTGGAAACCTTAAATGGAGAGTAATTAGAGACAATTACTTCTAGGAATGTTTGGAATTGTCAAAGAGGAGTAGAGAATCACCAGACAACCTGTGCAGAAGATGATATAGGAATGATAGATGTAATACCTTGTTCTCTGTATGAACAGCTGACACATGGAATAAAAATTCTAATTATATTAAAGCAAGCACTGCTTTACATTTTTAAGAACATCTTCTTCACTTATATGAAAATGACTGTTCTAGTACATCTGCAAGTGAAAAGAGCATTATTGCCAATGCCTGAAATATTTGTATGTATGTACATGTATGTAAAATGTGTAAATATAAATAAGCTGTTTAATCAAGTGGCTATGGTAAGTTTAGAAGGATGCTTCCATTTTTATTTATTTTTTGTTTTTAGGTACAATGTTATTCTTTAAACTAATGAGTGTGTATTACAGACATCTTGCATTGTCATGATTGATTAGCAAATTGTCTGTTTGCAACAAAATATCACATTTGCTCTCAGTTGCAATTTACACTGTTTCACTGAAAACTGTTACATTATATCAAAAATAGCTTTGTATCCCTAGATATGTCATTAGCTGTGAAAATCGAATAAACAAAACTATGATTTCATGTGGAGCCTGTGTGTCTGCCTGCTTGGTTATTTTTGTGCAATAAATGAAACCACAATTTCACATATAATGTCTGTGTCTGTTTACTTATTTATGTATGTTTATATGAATGTAAGTTAAACATTGTACTAAAAAGTCTTTCGGCTTTTCCCGGTTAGGAGTCGCCACAGTGGAACTCTGGTCCATTAATGACTGGCAGTGGGTTTTTATGGTGCCGAGTTGCCAGCCCGATGCCGAACCTTCAAAGAAGGCACACCCATTGACACACCTACCTGCATGTCTTTAGACATCACTCGACCACAGGGACATGCAGACTCTACACAGAAGGCGGTCCAGGCAAGAATCAAACAGGAGAACTTCTTGCTGTGAGGTGACAACGCTAACTGCTGCACCACTGCAGCTCCAAGTTAAACACTGTACTGGCTAGTACTAATTATAAAAAATGACCGCCTAGTTAATATGTGTATACATGCAAAAAAAATTCATTTCTTATGACTTCATGATATTTCAGTTATAACTGAAGGCATACCTCTCAACCTGTAATTGGCTAAAGTAGTTACCAGAGATAAAAGAGTAGTGAACAGTACCTTTAATCAAAAGTATTAACAAGAACAATAAGGTACAAGCAGAAGAAAGAATCTGTATGGCTCTGATATGACCAGTTACTCTCCAGGAAATACCCAGTACCATTTCTCCTCCAACTATCACTAAAGAACAGGTCCTCACTACACTCTCCACATCTAAAATCATTGCATCAAAGGGTCCTGATAATATCCATGGATGCCTCCTAAATAGCTTGAAACATGACCTGTCACACCCACTAGAATCTCTATTATAGGTTCATAGGTTCATACTAGGCTATCTGCCCTAGGGCATTTATAAGCCTAGCCAGAGTGTGTTTGTTTCGTCACCCATTTTAAATTAATTTTGCTATGCCCTTTTTCGAGGTCATTATACTGTGCCTCTGTCTAACAGTGACACAGAAGTGATACCTGGGGTAAACCTACGATCTCCCATCCACTCATCAAGATTCCTCTTGAAGAGAGTTAATGAGGGACTCTGCCTAACCTGGACTGGGATTTTATTCCAGAGTGAAGGGAGCCTCTGGGTTATGAATCTGTCCCTCCAGCATGTCCTATTTATTTCAGTGCTGAGGTTTAAGTCCCTCAAGTGTGTAGCTTGATGGGATTTGGATTTCCTGAGGTGCAGCATGTCCATTAATTCCGGGTTGGACATGGCTTTATACGTCAGGCACAGATCGCCTCTGAGCAGGCGGTATGCCACTGAGTAGAGCTGGAGTTTCTTTAACCGGGCAGCATACGGCATCTGTTTGAGCCCCTTGATCCTCTTGGTGAGGTACTTTTGGGGTCTTTCCAGTTGCTGCAGGTGTCTGGTAAGGTACATCCCAAAAGGGGCATTGTACTCAATTATGGGCCTGATGAGGGATGAGTAAAGAGGCACGATGACCTCCCTGATCTAGATGTGAATCCCTTCATGATTAGGTGGGCTATATAAAATGTTTTTCTAACCACTTTGGCCACGTGGTTGTCAAATGAGAGATTACTATCAACTTGGGTCCCCAGGTCCCTAATTACTTCTTCTGTACTTAATGGATTACCACCTATGTGGTAATTTGTGGGCACTTTGTTTTTGCCAAAGGGGATGACTATACACTTTTTGGCATTTAGCTTGAGGCCATGGCTCTGGCACCAGTTGTCTGTTTCTATGAGGCCTTTTTGGAAGATGCTTGTGTCGGCTGGAGAGTCTATTATGGTGCCCAGTTTGCATTCATCTGCGAACTTGGTCAGCCACAGTCCTTCCATGTTGGCCTATACCTCCGAAAAATATATACCGAACAAGAGAGGTCCCAAGACTGAGCCTTGTGGGACGCCACTTGTAACTGGTTTGGAGTCTGACATGGCTCCAGCTATTCTAACCATGTGGGTTCTGTCCTTGAGCCAGTTTGCAACCCATCTAGTGACATAGGGGTTTATATTTAAGCTGGTGAGCTTATCTATAATGCCCGAGTGGGGTATTGTATCGAAGGCTTTTGTGAGGTCCAGGTAGGCTGTGTGGACCACCTTCCCCTTGTCAATGGCCTTGGTGACTGTTTCAAAGAAATCAACCAGGTTTAAGAGGCAGGATCTGCCCTTAACAACCACCCACAGCCTACAGACAGGCTTCATCCCTCAGAAGTGGAGGACTGCAAATGTCATCCTTCTACACAAAGGTGGACCATCAACTGACCCAAGGAGCTGCAGACCCATAAGTTCGTCTAATCCTACATCTAAGGTCATGGAAAGAATTATTATGGACCTGATAAACAAAGAAATAGGAAATCTTAAAACAAGCTGGATCCATCCCAGTTCAGTTTCATCCAAGGCAGGTAATGCCTACTAAACCTGATGGACTTCTTCAAGAAAGCCACTAGAGCCATGGATGAGGGCAAAATAGTGCATACTGGCTACCTCAACCTGGCACAGGCATTTGGCACAATACGTCACCTTGGTATTTTAGACAAAGCCACTAATTTAGGCACAAATTCCTATGTCACCCTGTTATGGTATGAGGTATTGCCAGCTATGCCTGGAGAAGTAGGGCAGTGGATTTATAACATATACCAGCATAATTAGCTGCAGTTTTGTAAAGAATTATTTTTTGTTAGTTTAGTTTAGTCAGGCAAAGATGTCAGCAGAGGATTATGGCAAGCTGGCAAAGAACCAATTGACCAAGGTGTGCAAAGCCAAAGAACTGGTGCATGCCAACCTGACTAAAGAAGAAATTATTTCAGCCCTAATTGCAGATGCAGCATGAACCAGCAACAAGAAAGACAACCAGTCTGGTGATGGAGATGCACAGCCCTCAGAAAGAGGGCAGTTCACCTTTTCCTCAGAGGACTTAAAAACCCACCTGGAGTTAAAGATATTTGAAATGGAGGCCAAATGTTTGGAATTAGAATCAGCAGAGAGACTGTGGCATTTGTAGGCTGAAGAAAATGAGAAAGAGCACCAACATGAGAAGGAGATGCTGACTCTTCGTCAATGTCATGGAGGTAATGGGGGAGGGGATAACTGAATCCCAGACACAATAAAGGTCAGTAAATTTCTTCCACAGTTTACAGAGGGTGATAATTTTGATAGTTTTTTTATATGTTTGAAAGTATGTAAACAGTGTATTGTTGACCAAGAGCTCTGGGTATGGTTCCTGACCCCCTTACACCATGGTAAATCTGTAACTGCTGCTTTTAAATGGTCTGAAATTGATTGTTTAAATTATGACAAGGTTAAACAATGTTTATTGGAATGTTTTAAGTTAACACCTGAAGCTTACAGAAAAAAGTTTTGTGAGCACAGACACAAGGCAGATGAAAGTGCATGTGATTATACTGCTGCGTTAAGCACTTCTTTTCATAGGTGGGTGAGTGGGTGTCAGGTCACCACTTTTGAAAGGCTGGCAGACATTTTGGTGAGGGAACAAACCCTTAGCACTTTGTCTGAGGACATGAG
Source organism: Protopterus annectens (assembly GCF_019279795.1). Classification (NCBI taxonomy): domain Eukaryota; kingdom Metazoa; phylum Chordata; order Ceratodontiformes; family Protopteridae; genus Protopterus; species Protopterus annectens. Next base: position 1,188,812,294 of record NC_056743.1, on the reverse strand, counting down.
AATCTGGTTGGCAGACCGGGAGTGTAACTTTGCAGATGAGCTGGGGAAAAAAGGGATCTCTACTTAGCAAGCAGGGCATCATTGCACAAGAAGGGGATACCTAGTGCACATGGATATAAGGGAACCCATGGTGGGCAGCCTAAACCACCCCAACAGAGTCCACCAGTAATAGGAGAAGCCACTAGTTCTGGTACATGGCCAGGATCAATGGTTAGATGTTTTAAATGTAACCAGTGAGGCCATATAGCATACAGATGTCCATGGAAGCAAGGTGGGGAACAAAAGGTGGGGGGGGGGGGCAGCATGTGAGTATAACAGTATGCCAGTGGTAAGTTGTTTGGAAACAACAGGGAGAGCAGACTATCACCAGAGTTTATATCCTATGTTAGTGCATGGAAAACAGGCCACTGATAAGAGACACACAGCCTTTGACATACCCATTGTGAAGCCTGCAGTGGTTAAAAAGGAACATTAGTTGCTTGGGCAGTACACTCTAGTCAGAGCTTTAGGAGGGACCCCATTCCAAATGTCTTTGGCCAGGGTTCACCTTGACTGGGGGGGGGGGTGGAAAAGGAAGCAAACAAGTAGGTGTGTTTGAGGATATTCCTGCAGATGTCTTAATAGGGAATGATTTTGATAATGCAGTACCTTGTGTGCATGCAGTTACATGCAGTCAGGATTGGAGACAGGCATGTGGAGCTGGTAACCTGGGAGACCCACACAGACCCCACACATGAAGCTGGGACTGGTGTTGTGGCTATTTTAGGGAGGGAACTACCCTGTTGCAGTGAGCCTGAAGGTGAGCCACAGCTGTTTGTAGGTACTGATGTTCCTTTGAACAGGGTGACTGCAAGGGCACAGGTGAGTGGCAGTACCCAGGCTGACAGCAAAGCACCACTGTCAGAAGATACCAGACTTCCTGTGGAAGGGGAGCTGGGAAGGGTCCCAAAGATAAGAGCTGAGACAGGCTCAGCTCTTGGACCCTACAGTAAGAGACTTGAGGGAGGTAGCTAAGGAGGCACCTGATTTCCAAGGAAAAGGGGAGTCTGTACACTGGAACAAAGGGTTACTGCATAGGAAGTGTAGCCCTGCAAGAGGGATAGAGGGTGAGGTAATACAGCAGTTGATAGTGCCAAGAGCCTACTGTCTGTCCCTTCTAGTCATAGCCCATAACATTCCTTTTGCAGGTGGTGTGGGCATAAAGCATAACAAGAGACATATTATGCAGAAATTTTACTAACCTGGGATTCCAAGGGATATAACGGTACTGCAGGACTTGTGAGCAGTGTCAAAAAGTAGACAAGGCAGAAGACAAGGTCAAAGCTCATCTGATCCCTCTTCCTCTGATTGAGGAACCATTTCAGAGGGTAGCTATGGAGATTGTGGGGCCTCTGAGTACCCCTGGTTTCACAGAGAAGACGTATATCCTGATGGTAGTAGATTATACTGCTAGATACCCTGAAGCAGTGGCTCTGTCCTCCATCAAAGCAGAGAAGGTGGCACATGCTTGTTAGAGGATTTTCAGCAGGGTAGGTTTCCCAGGAGAAATACTGACAGACAGAGGTGCCAATTTAATGTCAGACCTGCTGGCTTGTCTGTGGGACTGCTGTGGGGTGAAGTACCAAAAGACCACCCCATACCAACCCCCAGACTGATGGACTTGTGGAAAGGTTAATTTTACACTAAAGACCATGCTAAGGGCATTTGCAGACCAGTTTAAGAGCGAGTAGGACAAATATTTGCCACATCTGCTGTTTGCATGCACAGATGTACCCCAGGAATCCACAGGTTTTTCACCCTTTGAGTTGCTGTATTGGCATAAGGTGAGGGGAATCTTTACTTTAGATCTGATTCATGATGAGTGGGAGGGTGAGTATGGTTCCCACAAGGAGTCTGTTGTGGCATATGTTCTAAACCTCAAGACAAGACTTACGGAGCTCATGGGTTTGGCCCAGGAGAACCTGTTAGGAGTGCAACAGCAGACAAAGGTCATGTACGACAGGAATGCTTGAGCCTGAGGGTATGCTATGGGACAGTAGGTTATGGTGATCATTCCTGTTAGACACAATAAGCTGTGAGCAGCTTGGGAGGGACCCTTCAAAGTGGTAAGGAAGGTTAGTGATGTTAACTACATGGTAGAATGGCTAGGCAAGAGGCAGGGGTACAAACTGTACTATGTTAACATGATGAAGCCTTACCATGACAGGGAGGCCCTTGTGATGAGCATTTGCAGTGGATGGCAGGAACAGTCTGAGAGGGATCTATGGCTACATCAAGCCAGACAGCAAAATTCCAAGTTATTAAGGTGGAGCCTAGGGTTGCAGGCATATGACATTACAGGGCAGCACCTTAATAAGGTCAGCAATGCCAGTGCAGCTGGGATCTCAAGGCAGGGAATGGGTTAATGTATTTCTAGACAGGCTCATTTCTGTCAAGCAATATTTGTCCAGGGTCACTTGAGAAACTACAAACACCATGAACATTAATGCTGTATGAATAATATTAAAACAACAAAGAGGCTGCCAAACAAAATTTATTGCACATAAAAAAACTCTAGTGCTCTGACAAACAGACTTCAAGGAGTAAAACAAAACAGCCATACATACAAACACCTTATATAGTCATCACTATTAAACAATTAATCAATTATACAATTAAACATTTCCAATTCACCTCAGAGTTTAAACCAAAAGGCAGCAATGTATTATACTTTAAAATAAAAAAAAATCTTTACATAAAAGTTTATCTTTTAAAAGACAGTTTTCCCCAACTGTTACACAAACTTGTTCTAGAATACAACCCTGTAATAAAAAAAATCACTATAATGTTTGTTTTTAAAATCCACAGCAACACTACTTTCTATTTTTTTGTTTTTTGATTCCCCTGATATGTTCTTGTAATCAAATTCTGAACTTTCACTTACTTTTTCTATATAATATAAGTTACAGGGACACCTTAGAGCATAAATAATGCCCTTCATGACACAAGAATATTTTCCCAATGGAGAACATCGGGTACCATTTATTTTTTCAAAGGAAGTTACTATATTGCCACAAACACTATGACTATTACAGGGAAAAGTACCCAGTAATAAACGATTCCTAATAATTACATCATGGGAAACAAAGAACTAGATACTAAAAAAATATTTTAAACTTCTACCACACCTATATGAAATAGAAGGATAATGATCTAACATCTGAATTAAATCACTCTCTCCCTCAACAAAAAATTCCAACAATCCTTTAATACTTCACTTATTTTATCTCTAAGAATGTTGTATGTAGATACAAAATACACTTTACCGTTCAAATTCTTAGTACTGTAATTATATATTTTATGTCCTCGAAGATGTACATCCTTATTTCCTTAGAAAATTACTTTTGGCAAGGCCTTATCAACTATTACTTGGTCATATCCCCTATTTTATAAACATGTCAAAAGTTTGACTAGACTCTTCCAAAAAGTCTATCCAATTATTACAAATTCTATAAAGATGTAAAAATTCCTCATAGGGTAAGGATTCTATAAGACGATGTGGATGAAAACTGCCCCCATGTAAGTACTGATTACCATCTGTAAATTTTCTATAAACTGTAGTATTTATTCCACCATTGTCTAACCCTTTTAAAACCAAATCTAAAAATCCAACCTGTTCTCCATATTGTAGACCATTAAAACTTAAGCCATATTCATTCTGTTGCAAATCCATTACTTTTTCATCTGTTCTGCCTCAAACCTCTCTGAATTGCTGACTAAAACCCAAACTGCCTTCTTAACGACTGAAAACTGGATGCGCCAAAACCACATCTCTCTCTCAATGCAAATAAATCAAAGATTCTGCTATTCCCTCCCACAAAGACCCTCTCCTACAATAAAAACAACTTCAAAGTCTATAGTCAAACCAACTCACCTATAGAAGTAGTCCCCTCTGCCAAACTATTTGGCATTACTGTAGATGAACACCTCAAGTTTGATATACATATTCAACAAAATATCAAGAAAACCCACCAAAAGCTAGGTATGCTGTATTGGAATAATCACTTTCTCTCCAACTCTACCAGGCAAACTCTGGCCTTGATTTATCTTCTTCCTTCCTTATTATACAGAGCCCTTCTCCTAACCAACCTTTCCTTCTCTATCACCTCTAAACTAGAAAACTGCTACAGCAAAATCTCGAAATTTGCCTCTAAATCTAAAAATACCACCCATCACTGCCTAACCTTACAATCCCTGAATTGGCTTGAACTCCCAAACTAACTAGACTATCTCCAACTCACTACTGCACATAGACTCATATTTCACCCAACAAAATGTCCCGCTCTAACATCCTTCCCCCTTATACACCCAACAGAGCTCTCAGATCTGAAAATCAAAACTTAATTACTATCCATAAACCTAAACGTCCTGCTGGCCAACTTCTCCTATCTTTCTCACTAGGCAAAAAATGGAATTCTCTTCCCTCCACACTAAGAACTATACCAAACTCAGGAAACTTCAAAACCAAACTATTCAAACACCTGTCCACTAAATGGAAATGTACCTGCCTTCACCCAGCCTAATCTAAGGGGGTTCTCACTCTGCTTCCCAAGCTCTACAACTCTCATAGTTATCTTCCTATGATCCTAGCTAAGCTCTCAACAATTTCTATAGCTTCTCTCTAAGCTCTCACCTCCTACAGCTACCCTCACACAGCCCAACCTTGTAAATATTGTAAATAGCATTCTACTGTTGATGTGTGTATGTAAAGCATATTTACATTTTCTTAAAAGGTATGTATGTAAACTGTTTCCACATCTAACCCATATCTGTTTTCCTCAAATGAAACTGTGTGATCCCTACCTTCAAGCTTAATGAATTTGTTAACTATGCATGATATTGAATGCATTTATGAGTAACTATTCTACATAAGATCTTTAATATTAACTATCATTTGTATCTAAATTGTATAATGCATCTTGGAGCTTTTCTCGCCGGGCCTCCACTGAAAATGGGTCAATTAGGCCCAGTGGACTTCCCTGGTAATCAAATTGCAAATAAATAAATAAATGTAAAATCTTTCAATTTCATCTTTGCCACCCTTACAAATAAAAATGAAATCATCTATATATCTATAATAAGTAATAACATAATTACACATAAATGTATGCTGATACAAATACTCTATCTCAAAAAGGGCCATCATCAAATTCACATACATGGGGTCAAAGGAAGCCCCCATTGCTGTGCCCTGTAATTGATGCTGTATTACCTTATTAAACAAAAAATATTTAACAAATAAAATGAACTAACTCAATAACATAATGGGACAAGAGATTGTCACCCCAAAAATAATATAAAGCTCTAATACCATGCTCATGCTTTATGCTTGTATAAAGGCTCTTAACATCTATCATGAGCCAGTACATATCCTTGTCCCATACTAAACTTGATATTTTACCTAAAAAAAAAGAAATCAAAAGAGTCTCTAACATAAGATTTCAACTTAACTACAAATGGTGCCAAATAATTATTTATCAAAAAAACAATATTATTCAAAAAATATTTCCATGCAGAAACAATAGGGGAGCCAGGTGGATTACTGAGACTCATGTATTTTGGGCAAACAATAAAAGGTTGCAATTTTACAACCATCAACATAAAATTTGTTATCAATGTCTTCCTTTGTTAAATAGCCCAATCTATAACCTTTTTGTAACAACAACGTATACTGTGACATTGCATCATAATAAGCCTCAGTATTACTCTTCTCATAAACAAATTAATTTTCCAAATGTTCATAACACATGCAAGTATATTGTGTATGATGCAATATCACAATTTTATTTCCTTTACTACAATATATTTTCTTTTACCAAGTTGTTTTAATGCATCCCATTCAAGTTTGGTCAAATTGTAGATAGCCCTATGTTTAGTCTAAACAAAGTCATTATATAGCTGTTCAACCAGAAAATTCAACATAGCAGAAAACTGTTTAATAGTTTTATTATCATAAGGAGGAATTAAAAAACTTTTGACCTGAATTGTTCTAGTATCTAATGGACAATAAGCATTTAAATTATCATCTGTCTCAGAAACACAAGCAATAAAACTTTCATCAAAAGACGTTTCATCTTTTGAAATACATTCACGTACCTCACTATTAAAATTGTTACTGAAAAAATATTTCAAATGCAGTTTTTGTATTAAACAAAATATCTCCTGCTTTAAAATATGTAAACATGGAATAACAGTGGGTACAAATTTTAATCCTAAATTTTAAATATTATAGTGAACTAAACTAAGTTTGCAATTAGATAAATTTACAACAACTAGAGAGCCAATACAGCTAGATACATCGGTTACAGATTGCAAAGTCACTTTACTTCCATCTACCTCATTTAGATGGTGAGCGGGTAAATCCCTCATGCGAATAATTGTGTTGTCCCTGGTGATTCTGACTCCTTTTCCAATTCTGTTGCTCATCTTGTTCTTCACCATGTCTCTGAAATTGGCATTCATGTGTTTCAGGCTGCTGTGCACAAGGTAGGGGAGGATATGCATACTCTTCACTCTCTCCCCCTGTAGTGTAACCAGTTCCTTCTGACAATAAAATTGACACTACTGGTTCCTTATTAAAACTTCCATTCTGATGTTTGCGGAAGTCCCGCTTATCTTTCTTCTGATTGGACTTCCACAAAAATGCCCGCCTATTTTCGTAATCGGGGACATCAAGTTTAATTTTATATTTTTTTCTGTTCTATTAACTCTAATTCAAGGGTTTTCAGTTTTTCATTAAAATCTCATAATAAATGTTCCAAGCGCACTGCAAGCAAAAATGAGGAGACAATTCCAAGCAAACACATTTAATCTCCTCTTTAAGCTTGCTTTGTTTGAATTTTATCTCTTTCGATGAGAATGGTGACCCATTTCATAGAGCAGAGATGGGCTGCTGCTACCCAATGATCACAGAAAACTTTGTCCGTATCATCAGTAATATTAAAAGGTGTTGTAGGACTTTTAAATCCCGCAAACCCCTGGGCAATATATCCAGATCTAAATATTGCTGCAAACCTAGTATGTTTAAATGAACCTTTGTTTCTCTAATTAATAACTTTTCTAAATTGTCACACAAATCTTGAACTTCTTTAGAAACACTAAGAGAGATGGACTGTCCCACTAACAAAAAAAGGATTGTCAATCCTACACTGTCTCCCATGTATTTTTCCACAATTCTTGATGAAATATCACCTGTGTTATTGCTAAAGCGATCACCATTCAGAAGGTTGCCATTGGATCCTTGCAAAATATACTTATCCATAGTCCTCTGTGAAGAACTCTGAGGTAAACCAGATTCCTCCTGAAATATATGGGGAATATTACATGAAGGGTCTGTAGCCATCTAAAATCCAACACCACAAACACCATGAACACAAATGCTGTATGAATAATATTAAAACAACGAAGAGGATACTTGACAAAATGTATTGCACATAAAAACTCTAGCGCTTCGGCAAACAGCCTTCAAGGAGTAAAACAAAATAGCCATACATACAAACACCTTATATAGTCATCACTATTAAACAATTAATCAATTATAGAATTAAATATTTCCAATTCACCTCAGAGTTTAAACCAAAAGACAGCAATGTATTATAATTTAAAATAAAAACTGATTCTTTACATAAAAGTTTCACTTGAGAAACTAGCTTGAGTCTTCAAAGGAGGGGGGGTGAGATGTGATGGTGAGGTATTACCAGCTATACCAGGAGAAGTAGGGCAGTGGATGTGAAACATATGCCAGCATAGCTAGCTGGATGTTTTTTAAACAATTATATGTCATTTGTAAATCAAACTGATTTGTATAGGTGTTTTTGTTGAAAATATGTTTGTAAAACCACTTGTGTTAAAAACATACTAACAGTGGGTCCTGCTGGACAGAAATAAAATACACCTGTATGTCAGACTGTATAGTAACTGTTGAAATTAATATATTATAACAATGGATTCTGGAAGAGAAGAGGTTAATCTCAGTCCAGCTAACTTTGAAAAATAGTCTGAAATTAAATTACTTGGTTTAGGCCAGAGACAAAATGTATGTGAAAACCAGGACTAGAAATCCCATTGTATTATCCTTAGGGTTGTACTAATTGCTACCCTGGAAGTATGGAAGTTTTTGAAATGGTTTTATAGCTTCTCAATGCTATAACACATCTTAGCAAAGCTCTATGTGTGTGTGTATGGTAAGACATATGTGCAAGATTCTGACTTATTTTCAAGTAAAGGGGGTAGTGTGAGAACTAGAAGTCAAGTGATCAGATGTACATGATGTCATTCTGTAATACAGCACTGAAATGATGTTTTAATGCTAGATGAACCAGATGTATCAGGGCAGTCTGTGAAACCTGACAAAGAAGGAGCCCTCACCCACATCACCTTGCCTTGCTCTAGTAAGTGAACTAGGGGATAGTAATTATTTAGATCAGTCAGGAAAATATAGTGAAAGTGGTTAAGCTTTTCTGTATCTGTGTCAATCTTTCCATTAGTGTTATTTTTAATATTTCCTGTGATTGAAACTGTAGTGTTTATTGTAAAAAGATATTTAGTACTTTCATGTTCTTTTATTATTTAGAATGAAATATATTTAAACTTTTCATTGTGGCTGGTCTTTTAGAGAATATTTTAACCTTTGAGAGTACTTATATTTATTTGGTGACACTGTGGCCACCTCTGAAAGCCTCACTGCACTGTTCAAACTCTACCATTTGTATTAGTATTAATTTTACTTAGTATAATTGGGTACCTTTGTAATAGCCTTAGAGTAGCTGGCTTTGGAATGTTTTGGTGGTGGTATCTACCTTATACTCTAGGTAGAGGGGGCATAGCTGGTAAATCTGTGACAGCTTTTCCCAGTGTGTGTGTGTGTGTGTGTGTGTGTGTGTGTGTGTGTATGTCAGCTACTTGGAGCACTAGTTTCACAGGGAGAGTGGTGGAGGACTTGGCTGAGAACACTTGGCTGAGGAAACAACTCTACAGCTGTGTCAATGGGGAGTCTTATTTGAGGCCTGGAGAAAGAGAGAGAGAGAGAGAGAGAGAGAGAGAGAGAGAGAGAGAGAGAGAGGAAAACCCAGACCCTGGATGGGAGTATGTTCCCTGTGTGCTATTAAGGGAAATTGTGCTTGTTGAGGAGAGCTGCATCTGGAAATACTGTGTGCATCTATTTTTGTTCCAAGTGAACATCCATCACTGGTGTCAGTGGTGAGGATTGAGGATCCTTGATTACTGGCCCAGAGCAAGGATGTCACACACCTGATGGATAGCCAAATGACTCACAGATAGGACACAATAAATTAAGGGGGGAATCCACGTCCACCAGTACACCTGTTACTAATAGTGTTCTACAGGGCTCATACTGGGACCTCTCCTGTTTGGAATATACTTCTCTGAAGTCATGGCAAATATAGAGGGCCTTTAGCTGACCAGATTTGCCAATGACTGCAAGATGGGTGTATTCACTGAATCCCCCAAATATGTAGATATCCTTGAGGAGGTTCTGACAGACAAATAACTGGTGCCAAAACCATGGCCTAAAACTCATTGCAAAAAATGCATAATTATACCCTTTAGAAAAATGATCACCCCTACAAATTATAACATTGATAACACTCTCCTAAGAGTATACCCAGTGAAAGGGACTTGGGAACTCAGATTGACAGTAACCTAAACTTTGATCCCCATGTGCCATGGTGGTGTGAAAATCCTTCTACAGGGTACAAATTATAAGTAAGGGCATGGCATACAGATCTAAGGAGACCATAGCCCTACTATATGCAGCTCTCATTAGACCAATAATTGAGTACAATGCACCCTTTAGCATGTAACACGACTCCACAGCCACCAAGAACAAAAAAACAAGAGCTGATGTAGAATACGAAAATCCTTTATTCAAGTAGGTCCAAGAGAAAATAAACACAAGCGCTTTCGCTCAGGATAATCCTGAGCTTTTTCAAGTGAGTACAAAAGCATTTGCTAAAGCCACACCTTTTTATATAACCATGGATAACACATTAATTGAAAACAAATGTTGTCAATCAGTTGTTGGGTTCCTTAAAGGGGCTTTGCATTAATTTGAACATAAGATAAAAACTTGTGTTGTTAAAAAATATATATATATTTAACAGCTGGGTTATGCATATATAATTACAAAACATTAAAAACGCTGTTTAAAATATGATAGAATCAAAATTAAAATAGTTAAAAAACTGCTATTGGAAACATTGGAAATCCATAAGTTCTGATGAACCTGGGAGATAAAATTCTGTTAGAAGTGTTAGGGAGTATTTTGTTTAATGTTAGTTTGTAATAGGAGTCTTGGTTCTTTTTCATAATTCACATCAAAAAGGCACCCTAGGACCAAGTGTCAGGTTATCAAACCAAAGAAAAAGAGCGTGGGAGCTAGAGAAAGGAAACTAGTGAATCTTGGGTCCTTGAGTCGGTGTT
>NC_056743.1:1188794043-1188801315 GCF_019279795.1 Protopterus annectens | reverse complement strand
GTATTGTTGCTTATTACTCTTATTAAGCTTTTCTGTATCTGTGTCAATCTTTCCATTAGTGTTATTTTTAATATTTCCTGTGATTGAAACTGTAGTGTTTATTGTAAAAAGATATTTAGTACTTTCATGTTCTTTTATTATTTAGAATGAAATATATTTAAACTTTTCATTGTGGCTGGTCTTTTAGAGAATATTTTAACCTTTGAGAGTATTGGTGACACTGTGGCCACCTCTGAAAACCTCACTGCATTGTTCAAACTCTACCATTTGTATTAGTATTAATTTTACTTAGTATAACTGGGTACCTTTGTAATAGCCTTAGAGTAGCTGGCTTTGGAATGTTTTGGTGGTGGTATCTACCTTATACTCTAGGTAGAGGGGGCATAGCTGGTAAATCTGTGACAGCTTTTCCCAGTGTGTGTGTGTGTGTGTGTGTGTGTGTGTCAGCTACTTGGAGCAGTGACAGAGAGCACTAGTTTCACAGGGAGAGTGGTGGAGGACTTGGCTGAGAACACTTGGCTGAGGAAACAACTCTACAGCTGTGTCAATGGGGAGTCTTATTTGAGGCCTGGAGAAAGAGAGAGAGAGAGAGTGAGACAGAGAGAGAGAGAGAGAGAGAGAGAGAGAGAGAGAGAGAGAGAGAGGAAAACCCAGGCCCTGGATGGGAGTATGTTCCCTGTGTGCTATTAAGGGAAATTGTGCTTGTTGAGGAGAGCTGCATCTGGAAATACTGTGTGCATATATTATTGTTCCAAGTGAACATCCATCACTGGTGTCAGTGGTGAGGACTGAGAATCCTTGATTACTGGCCCAGAGCAAGGATGTCACACACCTGATGGATAGCCAAATGACTCACAGATAGGACACATTAAATTAAGGGGGGAATCCACGTCCACCAGTACACCTGTTACTAATAGTGTTCTACAGGGCTCATACTGGGACCTCTCCTGTTTGGAATATACTTCTCTGAAGTCATGGCAAATATAGAGGGCCTTTAGCTGACCAGATTTGCCAATGACTGCAAGATGGGTGTATTCACTGAATCCCCCAAATATGCAGATATCCTTGAGGAGGTTCTGACAGAAATAACTGGTGCCAAAACCATGGCCTAAAACTCATTGCAAAAAATGCATAATTATACCCTTTAGAAAAATGATCACCCCTACAAATTATAACATTGATAACACTCTCCTATGAATATACCCAGTGAAAGGGACTTGGGAACTCAGATTGACAGTAACCTAAACTTTGATCCCCATGTGCCATGGTGGTGTGAAAATCCTTCTACAGGGTACAAATTATAAGTAAGGGCATGGCATACAGATCTAAGGAGACCATAGCCCTACTATATGCAGCTCTCATTAGACCAATAATTGAGTACAATGCACCCTTTAGCATGTACCTAACCAGGCATTCACAAACAGCTAGACAGGCCTCCGAAGTTCCTTGCTAAAAGAATAGAGAGTGTAAATAACATGTTCTGTGTGGATCACCTCAAAGCTCTCTCCTTGTACTGAGGTTCCTAGAGACTACTGAGAGGTGATCTATGCCGACCCTATGAAGCATTCTCCCATCCAGTTCAGATGGATCTGCTATACATTCAGAAAACAAACAGTGCTAGAATTACCTGATTTAAGAATCTAAACCTTGTCTGTGACATAAGCAAAACATGTTGGAGGAACAGATATGTGTCTCAAGAGATTACCCCTTCTCTGGAACAGACTCATCATTCATATGAAGCAAAGCTCTTCTCTAATCATATTCAAATGCAATTTGTACCAATAGATTTGTAATTGCAAATTCACCCATGGCTTGTCACCTTTGGTGTTTATGGATAGGAGCAGCTTATAGATGCCCTAAGGCACAGGTGTATACCAAAGTCATTCTAGTCCTAGGGCACTGATAATTAAGGAAATTGGGACATGAATGGCTAGGCTTAAAAAGATTTTTGGCTATTAGCTTAGTGACTTTTTATGACCCTATAAGGATTTTTTTCAGGGGGTTGCAAATGCATGAAATTGCTTTCCTGAGAAAACCATGAAACAAAAACATGCTGGAATCCAGAAATACATATAATAACCAAAATCAATTATAGTGGAATGTAGGGAAAGGTAGGAAACTGATTAGCAATGAGCTTCTCTTTAAATAAGATATACCTTAATGGGCAGATTAGTTGGGCTAAGACATAGTTGTTTGATCAAATTCTAGTTAGCTGTATGACATGTGCATCCACAGTAAATTTATGCAATGTTATACCATTAGATCATGGACATTTTCCTTACATGTTTTTGCCTGTCTAAGTTTCTATCCTGTATACAGCTGTTATTATTCTCTTAAGTAGATTGCCCTTCAGAGCTCAACAATGGTGTCTATTTTAGGCAGCCTTGGAGCAAAAATACCTATGTGACAAGCTCATGGTCAGGAAATTGAAAATGACAGTAACAGGGAGAAGATTAAGTTGCTTGAATGTAACTGAAATAAGGCAAAATTAAATTGCTGTCTGTGCCAAGACTTCTAGAAATTGTGCATACTGCATAAAGGAAGTACACATGGAGTAGCCATTAAAATCATATGCATACCCATCTATAAATATAGTGATATTATAATATAAATTCATAAGTATACTAATACAATTATTTATTATTTATTTATTTGATGTTTGTTTACTGGGATTGTCCAACTGGACAGATGCCCATTTTCCGCTGAGGCATGGGAGGAAAGCCCCAGAGGTTACAAAGGATACAAAAAAAGTACAAAGCAAAAACATATACAGAAAATTAAGTCATTAAGTTGATATATGTGGCAGATTATAAATATGCCAATGCAGTTTATAGAATTGTTCCAAATTTCAAAAGGAATTAAGTTATACAATAAAGCATTCTCAGCAAATGCTAAGGTGGTTAAGAATAGAAGATGAGGATTCATTATTTACAAAAATAGTATTTACAAGGTTTCATTCCAGTATATTGATCAGTGTCTATATTGAAGGAATAAGGTCTTATAGAGTGGAGGATAGCTTAGCCAGGAGTTAAACAGGAGCACAGTCAGGAATTAGACAGGTGGGTCTTGAGGAGTGTTTTGAATTGTGCAGTGTTATGGTTGGTTACAATATTCTGGGGGGGTCAAGTTCCAGTCAAGTTTTTGAGATTTGATTGGAGTAGAGAGAGTCTCCATAGTAGTTGTTAGCCTTTGTGACTTGTAATAGACATTTGTTAGAGGATCTCGATTGTCTTACATTAGTTTGTGGTTGAAGTAGGCTACAGAGTGCTGGACATTTTTCTGGTTGATGCTATTTTTAGTTGAATATATGTTAGAAGATCGAGTAATTCAAGCCAGTTCAGATGGTGAAGTGCGATGCAGTGATGGGATCTATATGGGGAAATATTGGGAAATTTGGCAATTTTATTTTAGCAGGTCTCTAGCTTAGATACATCATTTTTTTTCAGGTTAGTGAAAATGGTAGAGGCATAGAGAAGGGTAGAGAGTAGATGAGTTCTGGCAATTGATTGTCTTGTGGCATCAGCGAGGTACTGTTTAATTCTATAAAGATAGCCTAGTTTAATGTGAACTTTATAGTTAGAGTCAGGTCCTTGTCAAACTTCAAGTTTTTATCTATTGTAACAAGAATATATTGTCCACAATGCGTTTGTAAAAGGTGACCTTGTTATGACATGTTTCATGTGAAAGGGCTAGCTTGGTCTCCCAACTTGCCATCACTAAGTTCGCATATGAGTTGGCACAAGAGGTGCCCGTGGCTACCCCAGTTTTCTGCAGATATTCACCATTAAATATGAATGCATTGTTCTTTAAGATAATCTCAATTAATATACACAGTAGATTAATTTGGATAGAAGTAAAGGCAGCCTGGACCGATAAAATTTCTTTTAAAAAGTCTATTCCTGTCTGATTAGGTATACATGTAAATAAGGAACAGACATCAAGGGTGAAAAAACAGGTGTCTTCTTTTATTCTCACTCATAGAATCACATTTAACCCCATTGATTGGTTATTTGACTCCAGCTACAGGGAATGATAGGCTGTAACATCCTTCTTTCACACAGATTCATTTGATTGGCTCTAGGCATATAGAGAATGGTTCTTAAGCAACCTCAGGTTTGTTTACACTCTTTTGATACTTTTAGGATCTATGCACCTTCACTGGCCTGGCTCTGCAGGATTATAACTCAATTAGTACATTTATTTGGATGTTTTTTATCAGGTAAGGTATTTTTTAATTTTACTGACTGAGTATTGCTTCTCTTGGTTTTAAGACCTTACGCTTGTAAGCAGACATACTCATTTCTACATACAACACTTGAAAGATGGCTGATGTTTCTTTGTAACATTAGTTAGCCTATATTCTTATAGATTTAAGTTTCATATGTACACATGGGCTCTGCTCATTAAGATTGTGATTATAATACCACACCTGCTTAGATGTTTCTTGTGAAGTAATGTTTTATACTGAACTTTTTTGTTTTTGTCAATTGTTTTATACTGAACTTTTTCTGGTTTTATAGGTTCATAGGTTTATAGGTGTTTACCAGGCTAATGACCACAAGGGTCTTTTTAAGCCTAGCCATGCATCCCAAATCTCTGACAAGTTCTGCTACCATTGATAAGTGTAAGCATGGGCCTGGGTGATGCACCATTTACAGGTTACCTGTGTCCATTATAGACATAGGTACCAAACCGTGGATGAATTTTGGATTTTCCATCCAATTGTCCAAGTTGCACTTGAATAGGATTAGGGAAGAACTCTGCTTCACATGGATGGGGAGCCTGTTCCATAGACGGGATAGTCTCTGGGCTACATACCTATCTCTCCAGCAGGTCTTATTTATATCACAGGCAAGGTGTAAGTCTGTAGAATGGGTAATTCTGGCACTGTTTGTTTTGTGGATATGTAGGAGGTCCATCAGACAGGAGTCTGACAATGTCCTGTATGCCAGGCATAGATCTCTCCTCAAAAGCCTGTAGGAGACAGAATACAGGGATAGGGCCTTGAGACAGTCTGCATAGACCATATTACTTACACCCTTTATTCTTTTAGTGAGAAACCTCTGTGGACAGTCTAATTGTTGGATATGCCTGGTTAGGTACATACCAAAGGGGACATTGTACTCAATGACAGGTCTGATGAATGCAGAATACAGTGGAACAAAGACTTTCTTGGACTTAGATGCCATACCTTCATTTATAAGTTGCGCAACATAGAATGATTTCCTCACCACTGTAGACACATGATGACCCAAGGCTAGATTACTATCTATGTGTGTCCCTAAGTCCCTAACTACTGGGTCAACTGTAAGGGGTGTGTTGTCAATATGATAGTTACCAGGAATGGATGACTTCCCGAAGAATACTATTATGCATTTCTTGGAATTTAGTTTTAGTCCATGTCTCTGACAACAGTTTTTTGTCTGTGTTAGTTCCTCCTGTAGAACATTTATGCCAGTGTGAGATTCAATGACAGCTCCTAATTTGCAATCATCTGCAAATTTAGTCAGCCAGAGACCAGTGACATTGGTCTTGATTTCTGAGAAGTAAATGCCAAAAAGGAACGGTCCAAGGCCTGATCCCTGAGGGACACCATTTGTGACTGGCCTCTTTGTACAGGTGGACTCCCCAGTTCTATCTTCCTGGGTCCTGTCTGTGAGCTGGTTGGCTATCTACCAGGTGACATATGGGTTTGTACCTAACCTCCTGAGTTTGTCAACAATGCCTGAGTAGGGTACTGTGGCAAATGCCTTGGCCAGGTCAAGGTAGGCAGTGTGAACAATGTTGCCCTCATCCATTGCTTTGGTGACCTTCTCAAAGAAGTCCAGTAGGCATGATCTGCCCTTGATGAATCCAAACTGGGTTAGGTCCAGTGTCTGGAGGTTTAATATATCTCTATTAATCATTTCCATGATAATTCTTTCCATGGCTTTACATATAAGACTAGTGAGATTTATGGGTCTGTAGATTCCAGGGTCTGCAGATGGCCCACCTTTTTGCAGAGGGATGACTGTTGCCTTTCTCCATTCATGAGGTATGAAGCCTGTTTGGAGGCTACAGTTAAATAGTAATTGCAGAGGCCCTGATAGGTCATGTTTCATGCTATTTAGAAGGCATCCTGTCATGGCTCATCTACTTGAATGCAGGCACCTAGGTATTTATTCTTCATTGTTTTTTCTTGTTAGACAGATGATTCACTTATGTTGTTGTGGTAGCAGATTATTTTTAATTGGTTTTCATTGTATGCATTTAGGAATTCTTACATTTCACTGCAATGTTGTGCTATGCTTAAGAATTTTGAATGCAACATATAGAAACCCACAGCTTTTATGTTTTCTTTACATAGAGAGCTAAATTAAGCAAGCATACACAAGACATTAAATGTTCATTCTTTTACTTTATCATGTAATCCTGGCAATCAATTGATCTGATTTTTTTTTTTTTGCTTTTGAGTCTCATAGATCTATAGTTAATGGTTTTGGACTTGTATATTTTACCATGACTAAGCACATATCTACTGTTAGAACTAGGTGACTAGTAGATAAGTAGTTTTTTTATATATACTTAAGCCATACTAGAAATTATAGTTTGCTTTATTTATTTTTAGTACACATTGGCAGATCATGTACTGTCTAAGTTGCTGTCAGAGTTTCTATAGCTGATTGGACAACTTGTTATGATGTCATAACTGGAATCAGTTTCTGCTTTTTGGTTTACTTTACTTAGCTGTGTTTGTTGTCACCAGTTTTTACTCTGGCTCTGTTCTTTGTGTACTGGTGTGACAACTTCATCCCAGCTGTGCTGTTGTTTTTTACTCTTTTGGACTAAGCCAAAAAAACTGACTGAAAACACTGGAGAAGAGCAAATTTTGAAAATAGCTCTTGCCCTCCCGCAAAAAGAAATTTTAAGTGTAAATCCCACTGCGCCTCCCACACCCCCTGAACTTATATATACCAAATCCAAGCTTGCCATACCTCAAAGAAAAGGGAATATACTGAAAAATGTCATCTCTGACTTAATATATGTAGGTACATTCTCTCAGCCATTCAGTCTCCAAGTTTCAGGACTTGCTCTACTGGGTCCAGGTTTTTCAAATGGTTAACACTGTAAGCACTTTCTACTTTGTTTTTGTTTGGAAAAAGTGACTTTCAAAGACTTAAGTTTTATCAGCTTTTGCTGCTTGTTTTTGGCTTGAACATAGAACAAACTACAAGTCCCTCAGTCAGTCTTTGTTCCAGCTGCAATAAGAAAAATTTAAACAAACAGCCTTTG
>NC_056743.1:1188362587-1188456043 GCF_019279795.1 Protopterus annectens | reverse complement strand
CAAGCAGATATGAACTCTGGGAAAATGAGCAGGAGACAATTTGTAGTAAGGGAGTTTTACTCAAGTACAACACTGGTTTGCTTGGTGGGCAGTTAGTATTATGGATATGGTGGGAAGATACTTAAATAGGTTAAACAACAGACAATAACAATGAAAGAGGGCAGAAAGGAAGTTAGAATTCAGATTACCATAAGGTATGAAAGCCAAAGACACAGTCTTTTAAAACAACAACAAGAAAAGGGGGGTGACTGCGGGCGGGGGGGGGGGGACTCAAACTGGAGCTCAAGTACTGTGGTTAGAAATTCATAAACTTTTAGTTTAACGCTTCAGTGGTGGTGAAGTAGACTAAAACAGCATAGGGAAAATGATAGGAAGGTAAACAGAAAGGCACTGTAATTTAATCTTAATCAGGTATATACAGCTTTAAAATGTACTAAAGCACAAATCTTGGAGCAGAATTCACAACAGTGCCATTTCAACAATCACACCACAGATTAAGACACCAGGTTACTGGAATACAACTTTAAGCAGCTATATACAGCTATAAAAGTACTGAAGCACAAATCCAGGAGCAGAATTCATAATACTGTCATTACTGCAATCCCACCACAGATTAAGGCACCAGGCTATGCAGAATGTTACCAGTAAAGGTGTAATAAATGACTAAATTAGTCTCGAATCTGGCAGTAGATCACAGTCATGCCACAACTGTGAAAAAATATACAAGATTGCCCAGACTGCATTCAAAATACAAAAAAGCTACCTTTTACATGTAATTCTACTTATGTTAATAGAAGTGCAGTATGACATATAAACAATGCTAAAATCTTGCTGTAATATATAATCTTCACACAACTACAAATTAAGCTACATGAATAAACTCTCATAACAAACTAAAAAATACAAACAGATAAATGGACAGAAAGCAGAGAAGTATAAAAAAAAGAAATCACTATAAGCGCAACATAAAATATTTAAGCAGAATTATAAAAAAAGCTTTTTTCTTCCCTTTGATGAAAAGCTTGTATTTCAAATCTCTCAGAGTCTTGAACAAAGAACCTGGGTGGATGTAGCTGTATGCAACATATAGCATTCTTGCTAGAGAGGGATCCACTCATATAAAGCCAATATTGGATCTCAAGTTTTGTGGTTAGAATTTCAGAAGATTTTAGCTTAAAGCTTCAGTGGGAGATAATGCAGACTCAAAAAACAAGAGAAAAATAGCAGGATGGTAAACAGGAAGGCACTGTAATGCAACTTTAAGTAGGCATATACAGCTATAAAAGTAGTGATGCACAAATTCTGGGGCAGAATTCATAATACTAACACTAGAGTAATCCCACCACAGATTATGGCACCAGATTACTGGAATACAACGTTCTGCCATTTTAGATGGCTATAAAATGTACTGAAGCACAAAATCCTGGAACATAACACACAATACTGCCACTAGTGCAATCCCAGCACAAATTAAGGCACCAGACTATGTAGTAATTTACCAGTAATGCTGCAATAAATGATTAAATGAGGCTCATATTGCATAGTAGATCACATTCATGCCACAGTTGTGAAAGAAGTTACAAGATCATCCATCAAGCTACCATTTACATTTAATTCTACTGATGGAAAATAGAAGTGGAGTATAATGTATAAACACTGCTTAAATCTTGCAGTAATACACAATCCTCACACAGATACAAATGGAGTTACCAAATTAAGGTCTCAGAACAAACTAAAAAAAAAAACAAACAGAAAAATGGACAGAAGGCCAAGAAATACAAAAAGCATCACCACACAAGTCACTATAAGTGCAACTTAAAATATTTGCACAGAATTTAAATAAAAAGCTTTTTTTCTTCCCTTTTGATGAAAAGCTTGTATCCCACACCTCTCAGAGTCTTGAAAAAAAGCCACCAGATGGATGTACTTATGTGCTAAATATAGCAGACTTGCTAGAGAGGGGGGTCAATAAAATAAAGCCAATACTGGGGCTCAAGTCCTGTGGTTAGAATTTCAGAAACTTTTATATTAATGCCTTAGTGGGGGTGGGGCAGACTCAAAGAACAGAGGGAAAATCAGCAAGGTAAACAGAAAGACACTATATATATCCAGCTATAAAAAGTACTGATGTACAAATCCTGGTGCAGAATTCACAATAGTTTTCCTCCTCTTCTTTACTGGTGAGAACTGGTTTAATTACATGCTGATAGTACAGATTTATACTTACTGTTGCACTCAGCCACAATAATGTGTTGCAGTTAAAAACGCTTCACTTTAGACTTCCTGTGTTGATACAGAGGAACATTATAATATCATCACCACTACAACAGACTTTCCAACAGTTCATTGCCAAGTGTAGAGATGGGAATAGACACCTTTTGTCTTAGTGGGACAGCATACATGTTTCAGGAGTACCAGCAAGCTGCCTCTATATAGGAAGGAATTTAATAGTCCATGGCTGTTCTTATGGTGTGGATAGCATAGCTCATTCCACTATAAGACTGTTAACCTGGAAAGGTATAACAAGAAGACAAGTAATGACTTGAGATATTTGTTTCTGTAAACATGTCCAGCTGTGCCATTACAGAATAGACATCCTAAAATATGGAAAACAAGGAGATTAATCATATTCAGTGCTTCAAAAGCTGTAATCTTCTTGATGAAACTAATAAAACTGATAACTCGTTTCTGATGGTGCATATTTTGGTAGTATGGAAACATGGTGGACAACACAAGCTTAAGATGTTACAAATTACATGAACAATTGAAATCCTCCAGGTTGGAGTCAGTTTAGTGGCACCCTGCAACACAGTAAATTACTGCCCACAGAACATGTTCAAGTACATTTCCAACTGTGCTTTTCTTTAACATGTTCATTGAGGAAAACTGAAAGGATTTTATGATTAATGAAATGAAAAGCAGAATTTATCACACACTTATCATTCACACAATTTGCTCATAAGTGGAGACAAACCGAAAATGCACCATGTAGCAAGCTCACTTTCAATTTCATCCAGTCCACTTCCAGCAGTTTTAAGGTACAAAAAAACTTTTTTTTAACAAACTCTCCAAACCTGAATCGATTGTGACTGAGTCAAAGTACAGTTGGTCAGTCACTGTTGTCCACATTCTTGATGCATAAATGTTATACCTTGCTTGCAACCAAATGCACATTTTACATTTTAACAAGCATATTACTCTGAGATTCCCTGCAGTTATTCAAAATGACTCAGAAACTAAATGCTAGTGGACTGTAAGTAACTTGGTTGATGCTCTGGAATAAGTAAAACAAGAGCCTGGTGATAAGGTTGTTGGATATCCAGAAATGAACAAGCAAAGATTTTCTTTTGCGATGGAAACTTTTATTCAAACATACAATTTTACCCTTTTGCTTGCTAATCTATACAGCAGACAGCAGAAGGAAACTGGCTGCTTTTACAGAACTACATCTGGTTCCATTCCAAAAGATCTTCCAGTAGCTTGCATGTTGTCCAGTGTTACAACAGATATCTGGGGACAACGCAGAGAAACAGCAAACGATTCACTGTATGGCAGCCCTACACGATGCTAAAGCCAGCATGAGAAATCTGTGACAGTTCATCTGGCCCACTT
Source organism: Protopterus annectens (assembly GCF_019279795.1). Taxonomy (NCBI): domain Eukaryota; kingdom Metazoa; phylum Chordata; order Ceratodontiformes; family Protopteridae; genus Protopterus; species Protopterus annectens. The sequence goes on along the minus strand of NC_056743.1, from coordinate 1,188,452,431 downwards.
ATACCTGATTTTGACATTTGTACAACTCAGCAGTTCTGTAAACTCAGATTTGCTATGGCCAGATTTGAACATTTACAATTAATTATCATCAAAATGAAATAATTTCATAACACAAAATTGCAGAATAGATAATATACTGCCCCTTCTCTATCATAGCATACACTGCTGAAGATCTCATCTAGTATTAAATATACTGTACAACCAAACAGAAACAGGACCTCTCTGAAAACGAGGCAGTGCATTTATAAGTCCACTATCCTGGGTAAATGAAACGTGAAAAGTACCACAGTAGTAATTTATTAACAGCTAGAACTTGCAATTTGACCCCTTTACAATATGAGCACACCCTAAAATTAATTAAGAGTCAAGTTAAAAAAATAATCATATTGCTGTATGCTGTCTTTAGTGGACTACTCTGATTAAAAAGAATAGGCTTAACAAATGTTTAACAAGTACAGTAAGGAAAACAAGAAAAACAAATCGTATTACTACAGTTCATGCTGTCTGGTCTTCAAGCATTACAATATAATCCATTGTTTTACTATGCTTTGGATAAAATCCAACCAGCAGCCAGTTGACTCCCCTCTAACCATACAAAGACAGATAGACACAAACACACACACACACACACACACACACACACACACACACACACACACACACACACACACACACACACACACACACACACACACACACTTGCACAAGCACATATACCGCTCCTTTTCAACTCACTATATATTTCTGAAGTCTGAACACTATGGAAAGAAAATATATACACATCCTGACAAAACAGCTATTTGAACTCAATATCCATTAACAAGTGATTACCAGGTAATATCAGAAATAACTTAATCCTGTTGATTTGTACTTACTGACTGCTTTTACTTACATAAAAAGCCAGAAAGTTTATGATCCAGACTCGTGAACGCCTATGTGTCTTGCTAAGCCTGTTTGCACAACATGCAGTGTATCCAGCTGTAGATCAAAGGTTAGTGGCTGACTATGTTAATGAGCAAAGAAAGAGCTGAGGTATGTGCTAATTAAGCAAATAATCGTGGAGGAGTGATTCAGAAACATATGCTAATTAAGCAAATAATCATGGAGGAGTGATTCAGAAACATAACATGAGCACCCACACATCAAGCTCACTTTAGCTGTGTATTCTGACACATTAACAAGAAAACTTAAAAAATTTTAGGGTTGTTGCAGCCATTAAAAATCTGTATGTGTAGCAGACTCTAGTTCAAGATGAAAGTCCTCATCTCAGAAGGCATAGGGTGTTCAGACCACATTTGACCTACCATAGGTTCATAGGTAGGTACTAGGCTATTGGCCCGAGGGCATAAGTAATCTTAGCCAAAAGTGTCTTGGCTTTCGCCACCCATGTAGATTAAATTCCTGCCCCTCTATCGAGCAGAGCCATAGACATGATTCTAGGGGTGAATTTCCTATTACCCATCCACTCATCAAGGTTTTTCTTGATGAGTGCTAATGATGAGCTCTGCTTGATGTAGATGGGAATTTTGTTCCAGAGCACGGGAAGTCTCTGGGACAAGAATCTATCCCTCCAGCATGTCCTATTTATTGATGTGGTGAGGTTTAGGTCCCGAGAGAGTGTAGCTCGGGGAGATTGGGATTTTTTTAAGTGGAGCATGTCCATTAATTCTGGGTTTGACATAGCTTTGTATGTCATACAGAGATCTCCTTGGAGTAAGCGGTATGCGACCAAGTAGAGTTGGAGCTTCTTGAGCCAGTCGGCATAGGACAACTGTTTGAGGCCAGCAGTACTCTTGGTGAGGTACTTTTGGGGCCTCTACAGTTGTTGGAGGTGTCTTGTGAGGTACATCCCAAATAGGGCATTGTACTCAATGAGGGGTCTGATAAGTGATGAGTAGAGGGGGACAATGACTCCCTTTTTTCTAGATGCGAACCCTTTTGTAATTAGGTGGGCCACGTAGAAACATTTTTTGACCACTGTGACTATGTGATTGTCAAATGAGAAATTGCTATCCACTTGGGTCCCAAGGTCTCTTATCACACTTTCTGTGTTAAGTGGACTTCCCCCTATTTGGTAATTCATTGGTGCCATGTTTTTATCAAAGGGGATGACAATGCACTTTTTGGCATTTAGTTTGAGGCCATGGTTTTGGCACCAGGTATCTGTCTCGGTGAGGCCCTTTGCAGGATATCTACGTCGGTAGGGGAATCGATTATGGCACCCAGTTTGCAGTCATCTGTGAACTTGGTTAGCCATAGACCCTCAGTGAATGCCTGCACTTCGGAGAAGTATATACCAAACAGGAGAGGTCCCAAGACTGAACCCTGGGCACTCCACATGTCACTGATTTGGAATCAGATCTGGAGTCTGCAACTCTCACCATGTGGGTTCTGTCCATGAGCCAGTTGGCCAACCATCTCATGACATAAGGGTTTATGTTAAGGTTGGTGAGTTTATCTATGATTCCTGAATGGGGGATAGTAGCAAAGGCTTTAGCGAGGTCCAGGTAGGCTGTGTGAACCACCTTGCCCTTGTCTATGGCCTTGGTACCTGTTTCAAAGAAGTCTACCAGGTTTAGGAGACATGATCTACCCTTTACAAATCCAAATTGGGTAGCATCCAAAGTTTGGAGGTTACCAATGTTTTTGTTTATGAGTTCCATGATGATACACTCCATGGCCTTGCAGACCAGGCTTGTCAGACTAATAATTCGATAGTTCCTGGGGTCTGTGCTGGCACCCCCTTTGTGGAGTGGGATAACTGTTGCTGTGTGGCATTCAGTGGGCACATAGCCTGTGGTGAGGCTGTGATTGAACATGGAGTTTAGGTGGGGGGGTTAGTTCATTTTGGAGTTCGTGTAAGATGCAGCCTGGGATGTTATTCAGTCCCATGGATGCTGTGTTTTTGGCTTTAGAGAGTGCCATTTTTACCTGCATGTTTGTGATTAGCGGTGCTCTACAATCATTTGGTATAGTTATAGGCCCTTTGGGGGGGTGAGAGGGGAGTAAAGTTAGCACTGAACCTATCTGCCAAGATGTTGGCCATATCAGTTGGCTCTGTAAATTTTGTGCCATTCTGCTGTAGCTCAGCGCAGATCTGAGTGTTGCCATGGAGATTCTTGACCTAGCTAAAGAATGTCTTGTGGCTGTCTTTGGAATCCGTGGCAATTTTATTTTTCAAAATACGCTTTGGAGGATTTTATGAGGGATCTTAGCTTCTTACTGAGGCCCATCAGGGAGTTCCTCCATTTGTGGGTTTTTACTCTCTTTTGCAACAGTTTCTTCCTTCTGTTGTTAAAGTTTGTTAATGGCAGGGGACCACCAAATTGGCTTCCTTTTTTGGAGGATAGCGCCTTGGTTTTGTTAGGGATAGCATGATCCATGTATTCATGCAGGTGCTTGTAGAGTGCTTTTGTATAAGATTCAGCAGTTGTGACTGTATTATCCATCTGCAGGGGCATTGCGAAGTTAGCCAGTTCTGTTTTGAGTAGCGTGAAGTTCGCTTTGGAGAAATTTTTTACTATGGTTTTCTTGTGTGGGGGTGGTGTCGGGATGTGGATATCAAAGGTGATTAGTTTATGGTCTGATCTAACCAGTGAGGAGTTGATCTTGGGAGTTGAGCACTGGTCACCCATGTTGGTAATAACCAGGTCAAGAATATTGTTGCCCCTGGTGGGGGTGTTGACAAGTTGATCCATGGCATTAGAGTTTATAAATTCCAGGAATCATTGAGCAAGGGGATTAGTACAAGAGTAGCTTTAGTTTATGTTAGGGTAATTGAAATTGCCCATTATTAGGGTATTTGGTTGGACCCTCATTTTTTACAATGTCTCTGGGAACGAGGAGTGTGGGCCCTGGGTCATGGTGGGGGATCTGTAACAAGCTACAATTTGGAATGCATTTTTGCCCAGGGTTAGTTGCACTTGGATGATCTCAGAGGCATTGTGTTGTGCAACTAGCCTGGAGGTGTGGGTATCCTTGATGAATATGGACACACCTCCGCCCTTAATGTTTCAGTCTGGGTTTTATGGCCAAAATGTGTGGTATGAATTATTTTCTGGCAGTGTGGGGTGCTCTCAGGAGCCTTGAACCAGGTCTCAGTCACTGCACAGATATCGATGTTCTCCATTTTGAGGAGTGCCTCGAGTGAGTGCATTTTGAGGTTTAGTCTCCTAGCACTGAGCAGCATTGCCCTCAGTTTTTTGTCACTTCATGATATAGAAATAATAGAGCAGTACAGGGAGACAGGTACTAGATCTTTTCTGCCATGAGCTAGGCCTAGAAGGCAACAAATATAATATAATAAACATCACAAGAAGTCATAATACAGTAGATAAGAAGTTATAATACAGCAAATATAGTACAATAAGCATTAATTAGCATTGACAGTAATGGAATGTGTAAATATACAGTGAATTAATTTGCAAAGAAATTCAATTCTAATATATAAATATACGGGTCCACTATGTAATCTTGAAATACTGAAATCCTGAAATTCACTATTTCGAAATTACATAGCCGAAAACCCAAGCACAACTCACAATTCCGAAAACAGACAACCACGAAATTCAAAATGCCAAAACTACGCTACACAAACAGTACACACATAAACAAACACAAAACCCCCACAATCAAATAAATGCACCTGCACTATAGATAAGCATGGGGGCAAGCCCCCCTGCACCCTCCATGTGGGGGACAAGCCCCTCACACCCCCTACTTATATATTCTAACCCCAAGATCACACAAACAGAAACACAAATGCAACTCACACACAGACATCTTACAGTCCTCACACACACACACACACACTAAAGCCCCTAACCAACACATTTACACACACAAACTTACCTAAATTCAACCAATACATCCACACTCTGTGCTTCGGGATTTTGAATTTCGAGCTTCTGCCGGTTTCGGAACTTTGAGTTTTCGGCTATGTAATTTCAAAATAATGAATTTCTAGATTTCAGTATTTTGAAATTACATAGTGGACCCAGATACACATACACACACACACACACACACACACACACACACACACACACACACACACATATATATATATAGAGAGAGAGAGAGAGAGAGAGAGTTCAGACTTGTGATAAATTCAGTAAGAATGAAGAACCTAGGAAAGAAAAGAGGAGTATAAACACAGTTAGGAGGGCATACTACAAGAGAGTGTATGCATGAGCATAATTAAGGAAAACTGATATAGAGACAGACAGTTCATTATCAATGAAACAATAACAGGAAGTTTTATTAAATAAATGTTATTTCAGTTTGCTTTTAAAAGTGATTAAGCTATCTTATAGGTTCATAGGTTTATAGGTTCATAGGTTCATACTAGGCTATCTGCCCAAGGGCATTTATAAGCCTAGCCCATAGTTATTTGGCTTTCGCCACCCCTTTAGTTTGAATAAAACTATGCCTATTATTTTGCTGTGCCTCTGTCAAGCAGTGACACTGAAGTAATCCCTGGGGTATATCTGCGATCCCCCATCCATTGGTCAAGATTCCTCTTGAACAAGGCCAGCGAGGTGCTCTGCCTCACATGTACCGGGATTTTGTTCCACAGCATAGGGAGTCTCTGGGTGATGAATCTGTCCCTCCAGCACGTTCTATTAATAACCGTGTCAAGGTTTAAGTCTCCCGCCTTTGTGGTTCTGAGGGATCTAGATTTTTTGAGGTGAAGCATATTCATCAAATCAGGGTTTGACATGGCCTTATATGTCAGGCACAGGTCACCTCTGAGCAAGCGGTATGAGACTGAATAGAGCTGGAGTTCTTTCAGTCGGGCAGCATAAGACATATTTTTGAGACCCTTTATCCTTTTGGTGAGGAACTTTTGGGGCCTTTCCAGCTGCTGCAGGTGTCGGGTCAGATACATTCCGAATGGGGCATTATACTCAATCATAGGTCTAATGAGTGATGAGTACAGGGGGCGATGACCTCCCTTGATCTAGATGTGAATCCCTTCATGATCAGGTGGGCAATGTAGAAGGTTTTCCTAACTACTTTAGCAACATGAGTGTCAAAAGGCTACTGTCAACCTGGGTCCCCAGATCCCTGATGACTTCTTCTGTGCTCAGTGGATTGCCACCTATATGGTAGCTAGGGGTAACCTTGTTTTTCCCGAAGGGTATGACTATGCATTTCTTGGCATTTAACTTTAGGCCATGGCTCTGGCACCAGTTATCTGTTTCTGTGAGGCCCTTCTGAAGGATATCTGTGTCAGATGTGTTTTCGACTATGGCCCAGTTTGCAGTCATCTGCAAACTTTGTCAGCCATAACCCTCCTGTGTTTGCTTGTACTTCAGAAAAGTAGATGCCGAACAAGAGTGGACCCAGGACTGAGCCCTGTGGGACACCACTTGTGACAGGCTTTGAGTCTGACATGGCTCCAGCAACTCTGACCCTGTGGGTTCTGTCACTTAGCCAGTATGCAACCCATCTTGTGATGTATGGGTTTACATTCAAGCTGATGAGTTTTTCGATGATACCTGAGTGGGTATTGTGTGAAGGCCTTTGCCAGGTCAAGGTAGGCTGTATGGACTGCCTTTCCTCATCAATGGCCTTGGTGACTGTCTCGAAAAAGTCAACCAAGTTTAAAAGGCATGATCTGCCTTTGACAAAGCCAAACTGGGTTGGATCCAAAGTCTGCAAGTTCCCTATGTCTTTATTTATGAGTTCCATTATGATCCTCTCCATGGCTTTGCAGATAAGGCTTGTCAAGCTAATGGGACGGTAATTTCCAGGGTCGGTGGAGGCACCGCCTTGTGAAGTGGGACCACAGTCGCCACTCCTTGAGTGCGTATCCTGAGGTGAGGCTAAGATTAAACAGCTGTCCTAATTGGGTTTAATTCCTCATTGAGTTCGTGGAGCACACAGCCGGGGACACCATCCGTCCCATGGATGCTGTGTTTTGCTTTGGAGAGAGCAGTTCTCACCTGGGCGTTGGAGATGTTTGGGGGGCTACAATCCTCTGGTATAGATATCTCTCCTTTGGGGGGGGGGGAGTTTGCACTGAACCTGTCAGCCAGTATGTTGGCAATGTGTGTAGGTTCAGTAATCTTCACATCATTTTGAACTAATTCTGAGCATATCTGGGAGTTTCCTCCTAGGTTTCTAACATAGCTAAAGAAGGCCTTATGATTGTCTTTTGAGTCCTTGGCGATTTTTCTCTCAAAATTTGCCTTGGATGATTTTATGAGAGCTCTTAGTTTTTTACTTATAATGATCAAAAGTGTCTTACCTTTCAAGGATTTTGCTCTATCTTGTAGTAGCTTCCTCCTTTTGTTGTAGAGCGTGTTTATGGCTGGGGTCCACCAGACTGGACGCTTGCCTTTGGTACAAAGAGTCTTAGTTTTGTTTGGGATTGCCTGATCCATGCAGTCCTGTAGGTGCTGGTAGAAGGCATTTGTAAGTGATTCAGCGGTTTGAGTAATGTTTACCACTGGCTCAGGGGCCTTAAAGGAGACCACACTAGTTTTAGAAGTGTGAAGTCGGCTTTTGAGAAGTTTTTCACTGTGGTCTTTTTATTTCAGGTGGGCGGGATGAGGACCTCCAGCGAGATTAGTTTATGATCTGATCTCACCAGTGAGGGTATACTTCGGTGTTGAACATTGTGATCCCATGTTCGTGATGATGAGATCAAGTATGTTTTCTCCTCTTGTGGGGATGGTGACTAGTTGTTCCATGGCATTTGAGTTTATGAACTCCAGGAACCTTTGGGCTAGAGTGTTTGGGCTTGAGTAGTGTTCCCAGTCTATATTAGGGTAGTTGAAGTCACCTAGTATGATGGTGTTTGGAGATACATTTATCCCTCCATTGTTTTCAGGAAGGCCATGTGAGGTTCCTGAGTTTGAGAGGGTGGCCTGTAACATGCTACAAATTGCAGAGCAGTCTTGCCTATGGTTAATTGCACCTGGATGGTCTCCGATGCATCGTGCGTTGCCACCAACCTTGAGGTGTGGGTGTCCTTTATGAATATGGACACCCCTCCTTTCTTGGTGTTGTCCAGATTTTGGGGCGGAGCATGATATGAGGTGAAACCTGATAGTGCTGGGGTGCTCTCAGGAGCCTTGAACCAGGTTTCTGTCACAGCACAGACATCGATGTTCTCCATACTGAGAAGGGCCTCGAGCGTGCATCTTGAGATTGAGACTTCTGGCATTGAGCAGCATTATCCTTAGTTTTTACTTTTTGTGTTCTAGGGTGGTAGGTTTAGAATTTGAGCCTTGCCTAAAAAGGCAGTATGGGGTGGCAAGAGCCTTTGCCAATATCCAGAAGCCTAGGGTGACAGGTGCAAGCCGTCCCCTCTAAGCAGCGTGGCTTGTCCAGCATGTCATCCCAGGCAGACAGACATTGGATCCCCTTTGAATGACACCAGAATTTAAGCCAATTATTAAAGCTGATCATCTTATCACTGTATTGTGGCATCATTCTAGGTGAAGGTAGGATACTGCTCCAGGTCAGGGTCATACCTGCCTGGGCTACATAATCAGAGAGCTCCTCAATGTCTCTTTTCATGTAGTCCAAGGAGGTACGTCTCAGGTCGTTGACACCAGCGTGGACAATGACTGAGTCGTACTTGTACCTGCTGTTGAGAGACCTGAGTGCTTGTGTAATGTGGCGGATTCTAGCGCCTGACAGGCAGCTTACTGTGACCTTCTCCTTACTCAGTCTGGTGAGCGGGACGTCAGTGTGTCTGACTATGGAGTCACCTATGACAAGTATGTTTGGTGTTGTATTTGGCCTTAAGGGCAGTGACTGCTTTGCACACTGATTTTGTTGTTTATGTGTTGTTTGTGTGGTGTATTGAGTTTGCAGTTGCTTGGGTGTCTGCTTTGGAGGCCTCTGCTGTTTAGGTAAATTTTTACTCAGAGCCTCGAGTATGTCTTAGTGTGTTTATGTGTTTGATTCAGTGGTGTGGTTGAGTTATGTGAGACTGGTATTGTGGTGTGTGTAGTTGCCTTCTCCTCCTGCCTGGTCTTGCCAGTCCTGAGTTGAGAGAGCTCAGCCTCCAGTCTGGCTAAATAGCTGCATCTCTCACAAGTGTTAGTGTTACGTGGGAGGAGGAGAGGGTTGTCCGTGTACATGAGGCAATTGTAACATTGTCTCAGAATTCCCAGATTCACCAACTGGGCAGGAGAGGACGCCAGCATCTGACCCTTGACATGCTAGAAAGAATTATGAGTTGGTATGAGACAGAAAAAGTAGTGGGCTTAGCAGGGAAGTGGGCACTCCTGGGGGTTTTGCTAGTGAGAGATTTGTATAATATAGGAGTGCTTGACCTGCAAAGATAATGCTTATAAGACAAGGGATATGCTTATAAGACAAGTGCTGAGCTTTTTGAGAAGAAAAAGCTATTTGGAACAAGTGCTGCACTTTTTAGTGTAGGTGTAAACTGTTTAGGTTCCTAACAGAGCAGTTCTAAGGGAAAAATTGAAGAACAGACTTTCTGGAGCCAAAAAGAGTTTAACCTTGTTTAACCGGCGCTGCCCGATGCTGCTCTAGTGGCAACTCCGCGCTAAATCGCTCTAAAGCACGTTAAAGCGTGCTTGATAGCAGGGGCTGGAAAGAAGCAGGAATAGACCCAAAAGGGAAAATAAAACTACAGTTTCAAGTCAGTAACCACCTCTACGGGGGGCAGGGAAGCTGCTCAGTGTTAGTCACTGCCACTGATCAACAGAGAGACCCTCCTTCATCCCCAAGCAAAAATGGCCTCACAGAAACTTTCAAACAGTTCAGGAACAGCAAGCCTGTAACTGAACTTTTTTAACTCTCAGAAAAGTGGGAAAAAAGCAAGATTTTTTTTGTTTTGTTTTTACAGAGATAGCAGAGGTTCACAAGTAATATCAAGTTATAACAGTGCAGTAAATGACCCCACACAAGAGTGCTAGGTCAAGGACAGAAAATATGCAAGTTTTAAGAAAAAACGATTTAAAATTAAGTGCAAACAGGAAATTCCGCAAACAGCTTTTGGTTGTGCTCTAAATACAGCTACTAATACAGAAATCAAGTTTAACAAGCCAGAAAATGCTCAAGCTAGGCAGCTATGCAGAAAAACTTAGCAAATAAACAGAGAAAAATACTTAAAATCTCAAAAGTGGCTCCCTTCTTCTCTCAGCGTTTTTCCTCTTGGAGGGTGCTTCACCAACAGCCAACAAGCCTGAAAAGACGCCCAAACCACGAGGCAACTAGGTTTTAAGAGAGGAAGATGAAGGAGTTATGGAAATGACCCCTAGTGGCCAATAAAACTACAGTTTCAAGTCAGTAACCACCTCTACGGGGGCAGGAAGCTGCTCAATGTTAGTCACTGCCACTGATCAACAGAGACCCTCCTTCAGCCCAAGCAAAATGGCCTCACAGAAACTTTCAAACAGTTCAGGAACAGCAAGCCTGTAACTGAACTTTTTAACTCTCAGAAAAGTGGGAAAAAAGCAAGATTTTTTTTTTTTGTTTTTTACAGAGATAGCAGAGGTTCACAAGTAATATCAAGTTATAACAGTGCAGTAAATGACCCCACACAAGAGTGCTAGGTCAAGGACACAAAATATGCAAGTTTTAAGAAAAAAACGATTTAAAATTAAGTGCAAACAGGAAATTCAGCAAACAGCTTTTGGTTGTGCTCTAAATACAGCTACTAATACAGAAATCAAGTTTAACAAGCCAGAAAATGCTCAAGCTAGGCAGCTATGCAGAAAAACTTAGCAAATAAACAGAGAAAAATACTTAAAATCTCAAAAGTGGCTCCTGTCTTCTCTCAGCGTTTTTCCTCTTGGAGGATGCTTCACCAACAGCCAACAAGCCTGAAAAGATGCCCAAACCATGAGGCAACTAGGTTTTAAGAGAGGAAGATGAAGGAGTTATGGAAATGACCCCTAGTGGCCAATAAAACTACAGTTTCAAGTCAGTAACCACCTCTACGGGGGCAGGAAGCTGCTCAATGTTAGTCACTGCCACTGATCAACAGAGACCCTCCTTCAGCCCAACCAAAATGGCCTCACAGAAACTTTCAAACAGTTCAGGAACAGCAAGCCTGTAAATGAACTTTTTTAACTCTCAGAAAAGTGGGAAAAAAGCAAGATTTTTTTTGTTTTTGTTTTTACAGAGATAGCAGAGGTTCACAAGTAATATCAAGTTATAACAGTGCAGTAAATGACCCCACACAAGAGTGCTAGGTCAAGGACAGAAAATATGCAAGTTTTAAGAAAAAAACGATTTAAAATTAAGTGCAAACAGGAAATTCAGCAAACAGCTTTTGGTTGTGCTCTAAATACAGCTACTAATACAGAAATCAAGTTTAACAAGCCAGAAAATGCTCAAGCTAGGCAGCTATGCAGAAAAACTTAGCAAATAAACAGAGAAAAATACTTAAAATCTCAAAAGTGGCTCCTTCTTCTCTCAGCGTTTTTTCCTCTTGGAGGGTGCTTCACCAACAGCCAACAAGCCTGAAAAGACACCCAAACCACGAGGCAACTAGGTTTTAAGAGAGGAAGATGAAGGAGTTATGGAAATGACCCCTAGTGGCCAATAAAACTACAGTTTCAAGTCAGTAACCACCTCTCGGGGGCAGGAAGCTGCTCAATGTTAGTCACTGCCACTGATCAACAGAGAGACCCTCCTTCAGCCCAAGCAAAATGGCCTCACAGAAACTTTCAAACAGTTCAGGAACAGCAAGCCTGTAACTGAACTTTTTTAACTCTCAGAAAAGTGGGAAAAAAGCAAGATTTTTTTTGTTTTGTTTTTACAGAGATAGCAGAGGTTCACAAGTAATATCAAGTTATAACAGTGCAGTAAATGACCCCACACAAGAGTGCTAGGTCAAGGACAGAAAATATGCAAGTTTTAAGAAAAAACGATTTAAAATTAAGTGCAAACAGGAAATTCAGCAAACAGCTTTTGGTTGTGCTCTAAATACAGCTACTAATACAGAAATCAAGTTTAACAAGCCAGAAAATGCTCAAGCTAGGCAGCTATGCAGAAAAACTTAGCAAATAAACAGAGAAAAATACTTAAAATCTCAAAAGTGGCTCCTTCTTCTCTCAGCGTTTTTCCTCTTGGAGGGTGCTTCACCAACAGCCAACAAGCCTGAAAAGACGCCCAAACCATGAGGCAACTAGGTTTTAAGAGAGGAAGATGAAGGAGTTATGGAAATGACCCCTAGTGGCCAATAAAACTACAGTTTCAAGTCAGTAACCACCTCTACGGGGGCAGGGAAGCTGCTCAATGTTAGTCACTGCCACTGATCAACAGAGAGACCCTCCTTCAGCCCAAGCAAAATGGCCTCACAGAAACTTTCAAACAGTTCAGGAACAGCAAGCCTGTAACTGAACTTTTTAACTCTCAGAAAAGTGGGAAAAAGCAAGATTTTTTTTGTTTTGTTTTTTACAGAGATAGCAGAGGTTCACAAGTAATATCAAGTTATAACAGTGCAGTAAATGACCCCACACAAGAGTGCTAGGTCAAGAACAGAAAATATGCAAGTTTTAAGAAAAAACGATTTAAAATTAAGTGCAAACAGGAAATTCAGCAAACAGCTTTTGGTTGTGCTCTAAATACAGCTACTAATACAGAAATCAAGTTTAACAAGCCAGAAAATACTCAAGCTAGGCAGCTATGCAGAAAAACTTAGCAAATAAACAGAGAAAAAATACTTAAAATCTCAAAAGTGGCTCCCTTCTTCTCTCAGCATTTTTTCCTCTTGGAGGGTGCTTCACCAACAGCCAACAAGCCTGAAAAGACACCCAAACCATGAGACAACTAGGTTTTAAGAGAGGAAGATGAAGGAGTTATGGAAATGATCCCTAGTGGCCAATAAAACTACAGTTTCAAGTCAGTAACCACCTCTACGGGGCAGGAAGCTGCTCAATGTTAGTCACTGCCACTGATCAACAGAGACCCTCCTTCAGCCCAAGCAAAATGGCCTCACAGAAACTTTCAAACAGTTCAGGAACAGCAAGCCTGTAACTGAACTTTTAACTCTCAGAAAAGTGGGAAAAAGCAAGATTTTTTTTGTTTTTGTTTTTACAGAGATAGCAGAGGTTCACAAGTAATATCAAGTTATAACAGTGCAGTAAATGACCCCACACAAGAGTGCTAGGTCAAGGACAGAAAATATGCAAGTTTTAAGAAAAAACGATTTAAAATTAAGTGCAAACAGGAAATTCAGCAAACAGCTTTTGGTTGTGCTCTAAATACAGCTACTAATACAGAAATCAAGTTTAACAAGCCAGAAAATGCTCAAGCTAGGCAGCTATGCAGAAAAACTTAGCAAATAAACAGAGAAAAATACTTAAAATCTCAAAAGTGGCTCCCTTCTTCTCTCAGCATTTTTCCTCTTGGAGGGTGCTTCACCAACAGCCAACAAGCCTGAAAAGACGCCAAACCACGAGGCAACTAGGTTTTAAGAGAGGAAGATGAAGGAGTTATGGAAATTACCCTAGTGGCCAATAAAACTACAGTTTCAAGTCAGTAACCACCTCTACGGGGCAGGAAGCTGCTCAATGTTAGTCACTGCCACTGATCAACAGAGACCCTCCTTCAGCCCAAGCAAAATGGCCTCACAGAAACTTTCAAACAGTTCAGGAACAGCAAGCCTGTAACTGAACTTTTTAACTCTCAGAAAAGTGGGAAAAAAGCAAGATTTTTTTTGTTTTTGTTTTACAGAGATAGCAGAGGTTCACAAGTAATATCAAGTTATAACAGTGCAGTAAATGACCCCACACAAGAGTGCTAGGTCAAGGACAGAAAATATGCAAGTTTTAAGAAAAAAACGATTTAAAATTAAGTGCAAACAGGAAATTCAGCAAACAGCTTTTGGTTGTGCTCTAAATACAGCTACTAATACAGAAATCAAGTTTAACAAGCCAGAAAATGCTCAAGCTAGGCAGCTATGCAGAAAAACTTAGCAAATAAACAGAGAAAAAATACTTAAAATCTCAAAAGTGGCTCCCTTCTTCTCTCAGCGTTTTTTCCTCTTGGAGGGTGCTTCACCAACAGCCAACAAGCCTGAAAAGTCTTGATTCCTAACTTTGGCTGGTAAGTGTTTCCAACTTGCAGGACAAAATTTGGAAAAAGCTCTTTCATATGGGTTTGTTTTGAAGCAGGGTCTGACGAATGTAATTACTTTATCAGGATTGTTTGTTAGATGGCAGTGGCACCATGGCACATTTGTTGTTTGATGGGAAACTTTGTTTGCAAAGGTGGACAGTGTCCTTGCATGATTTTGCAAAGCAGGGAGCTAATGAGAAGGATTGCTCTGCTATTTATTTATTGGTAGTTAGCTAAACCCTCTCAGGATATCACAGTGATGGTTCTTGGTGTCTGATAGCAGGACAAATCTGCATATTTTATTTAGTTGTCTAGTATTGCAGCTATAGTACAATGACAGTAATGGTAGGCCATACACTGCTGTGGGGATAAGAATATCTGTGGTAAAAGTGTGATTTAGCTTTAAACCAGCAGTTTTAATAATCTGCAGCACTGCCTCTAACCTCACATCATGTGTTTCTTTATCAGGATCAAAGCCAAGGGTGATGTCCATAATGAAAGCAATAGCATCAAGCTGATTTTGTAAGTCAATAATTTTAGATTGAACATTTTCAGATGCTGTGGTTAAAACAAATGTCAGCTGTTTAAAGGAGAACCTTCCCACAGGGCAGCGAAGGTTGTTAACTTTTGACTTTCATGGTTTACCACTGGAAAACACTCTAGCATTAATAAGCTTGGGTAACATATCTTCTAGTGAAGGTAGAGTGAACCTTTCCCACACAACTGCATCACTGAGCTTTTTTAAATCAACACATATTCTTACTCAACCATTCTTTTTAATCAGTGTGACTAGTGGTGGATTAAGTGTACTTGGGGCCCTGGGTAGTTTTCAAACCATGGGTGCACTACACTTTTTTTGGACCATGCACAAATGCATGTGTTATTTCTGATTGTTTTAAATGTAGACTTACCAGATTTTTTATATTTATTGTCTAATAGAAATAATGTCTGCACTTATTTCTGAAAGTGCAGCAAAATTTACTAACCAATAATAAAATGACCTATTTCAGAACATTTTCAACTATAAAAGACCATCAGAGCTACTGTCATTTTAATCCATCAATGTCTGTACACTTTAGTAACAACCACTTGACTGTGTACACCTCAAACATCAGTTTATGATAAAAAGCAGCCACAATAAGTATACTAATTTATTTTATACAAATGCACACTAACCCTGCAAAATCAGGATAATGACAATTTAATTTGATCATGACAGCAGCATCAGTCATATCATCCACTGGCAGTCTGGGCACCCAACAATTATAAGCCTGATGTTTACTATACGCACCTACAATATATGATAGTGGTAAAAAAATAGTCAATAATTAGGGTACACTAATATTGTTCAATTTTTTTCAGGCAAACACAAAATAACCACAGTAAAACATTCCAGCTTACTTCACAAAATCGAACACAAATCCTACAAAGCCAGACTATTTAAACAGAACAGATGCCAGGAGGCTAAGTTAATTTAAATACACAGACATATCATACCACCAGGCAGTTATATTCATTTTGCAGTGTGCACCTATACCTCATCTCATTATGATGAAAAAATAATAATGCCTCTCAACCTTTTACTGTAAGAAGCTGGGATAAAGCCAACCCAAAAAAAATTGAGCGACAAATGTTCCAAACAAAGGGCATATTTAAAATGTTGCCCTTAACTACAAGTTGTTAGAATAACAGTTTTTTTGTTTTGTTTTGTTTTAGCATGCATTTTCTGAATGACACAAAGTCTGAAATTCATAAGTCTATCAACAATTGCCAGAAAATCACATATTTTATATGAGTAAAAATAAAGGGCAAAATTGGTAATGGCTGAGTGCTATGCAAATCATTTCAGCTCACTCAGTTTCATACAAATTCAGTTACCAGAAGTGGCAAACAGTAAATTACTGCTACAGCCATCCATTACACTGAATGCCCAGACACTGTTGTATACTTTAATCTCCCACACATAGTATTTAAAACTGCAGGATTGTTTTACTTTGCCCTAGCACATCTTCACACCTCAAGTGATGACTTTTTATTTACATAACATCTACAGTACATTCCTGTGGAGATCTCTGATTGAATCACTTTATATAGATGTTCCAACAAATGGACATAGTTTGTCCATTTCTCATACTACAGGCCAGAACTTTAAACATGCCATCTATGTGATCCCTACCTTATCAAAACAATGACAGATGCATCGTACAATCAAGTGCCAAAGGCATTTTATACAGCAATTACAAAACTGCATTTGAGAAAGAACTATACAAGGCCAGTGCAGCAGTTCTAAGGCAGGAGCTGTAAGTAAGTCAATGTTTTTGATCTTCTTCCAGCTTTTCCCGGTTAGGGGTTGCCACAGCAGATCACCTGTCTGCTCATGATTGGCAGTGGAGTTTTACGGTGTCGAGTTGCCAGCCCGGCACCCAACCTTCCACAGAAGGCACACACATGCACACACTCACACCTAGGGCCAATTTAGAGTGTCCAATCCACCTACTGCATGTCTTCGGGATGTGGGAGGAAACCGGAGCAAACCCACACAACCACAGGGAGGACATACAGACTCCACACAGAAGGCACCCCAGCCGAGGATTGAACTGGAGAACCTCTTGCTGTGAGGCAGCAATGCTAACCGCTGCACCACCATGGCCACCCATGAAAAGATCTGTGTATACCAAGACTATATATTTCCTATTATGAGGGAAAACTGATTACATGTATAGATCTGCAATCATAGGACTCCATACAAATTTGCAAACCTCACAAACCCAAACGTTGTGAAAGTTTTGAAACATGAGGAGAATAAGTCTAGGATGGCTTCCCTGCTTAGTTTAGCAGAAGCATATTGGTGTCAAGCAGGAATGGAAATCAAACCAGGAGCAGAAAAAAAAAACAGGCAGGAACCGAATGTGCCAAAACACAAAATGTGGAAAATGCAGAAAAACAGTTACAAGTACAGAAAACTCTTGGAACAACCTTATGTTGATCAAGATCGAATGCAGGAATGGATAAGGAGAGGTGAATTTAAACCAAAAGATGAAAGGTTAATATTGGCAGCCCAAGATAGTGGACTATGTACACATTGGTTTACAAAGTCCATTGAACATGTAGGAGAGAAACACACATGTAGATTTTGTAAACAGAACTGGAAACAGTCACACATCTTGTTGCTGGTTGTGATATACTAATGGCAAAAGGACTGTATACAGAAAGGCATAAAAATGTGGCAAGACTGTTGCACTGGGGATTATAGAGGCATTATAATACTGAAGCAGCTGAAAAACACTGGAAACATGAGCCACTATTACAGAAAATGAAGTTTGTATCAAGTGGGATCACCCATTACCAACAGTTCAAAAAATGCAAGAAAACAGATATTGTAGTCCAGGAAAAGAATACAAAAGCAGCACTGACCAGTGAAACTGCTACACCCAGTGACTACAGTGTGTTAGAGAGAGAGAGAGAGAGAGAGAGAGAGAGACAAAGAAATAAAATACCAGGATTTGCAGGCAGAAATGAGGGCAATGTAGAAGGACACCCAGACAGTTCCAATAGTATAAGGAGCAATGGGTCTTATAAAAACGAATTTACAATCGGACTTAGATATGTTACCGCTACACAAAACCCCATATGAACTACAGAAGGAGTCATTACCGGGAACACTGCAGGTGCTGCGAAGAGCACTTCTGGCTAACATCAAAGACAAACAATATTAATTTCATATACATTAATCATACTTTGCTTAGGAATGGAGTCCATTCCTGTCATGGTATTAGAAACCCAAAAGACTTGGGAGAAATTAAAAGGCATTATACTCTATGATGGATCTGATGAGGGCCGAGTACAGTGGTATGATGACCTCTCTGGATAGATGCCATGCCCTTACTTGTAAGTTGAGCAACATTGAAGGATATTCTTATTACCTTGGACAAATGCTGGTCGAAGGTTAGGTCACTATCTACATGAGTTCCCAGATCCCTGACTAATGAATCAATTTTTAAGGGTGTTTTACTGATGACATAGTTACTTGGGGTGGTAGATTTCCCAAAAGGTACTAGAATGCATTTCTTGGTATTATGGTTTAAGCCATGGCTTTCACATCAAGCGAATGTCTGTATTAAACCTTCCTGAAGGGTGTTCTCATCTTGGGGTATTCAATGACTGCTCCCAATTTGCAATTATCTGCAAACTTGGTCAGCCAAAGGCCTCTGACATTGGCTTTGACATCCCAGAAGTATATGCCAATGAAGAGTGGGGTCAGCACACAGCCTTGGAGGGTCTCCACATGTGACCAGCCTTTTTGTGAAGGTGGTGTCACAGATTCGAACCTTCTGGGTCCTATCAGTGAGCCAGCTAATTATCCAGCATGTTCTAAAGGGATTTATATCTAGTTCCATAAATTTCTTGACAATGCTACAGTGGGGTATTGTAACAAATGCATTAGCCAGACCTATGTAGGTAGTATGCACAGTTTTTCCCTCATTCATTGCCTTAGTGACCTTTTCAAAGATGCCCACCAGATTCAGTAAGCATGGCCTTCCTTTAGCAAAGCCACACTGGGATAGACACAGTGTCTGGAGGACTCCTTTGTTCCTGCTGACAAATTCCATTAAAATTCTTTCAACAGCTTTGCAAAGAAGACTAGTCAGACTAATTGTCTATAGTTGCCAGTGTCTGCTGAAGGTTCTACCTTTATGAAGGGGAATGCCCACTGCAGTCCTCCGTTTGCATGGCACATTCAACTCATTAAAATCAAGTGCTCCTCCAGACGTTTCTGCAGTTACCTCCTATTGTAACTCTAGGTACTCAAATATTGCTTGTTTATTTTTGCATTAATAATTCCAAAACCATACTGCACACAATGTATCAGAAGATTTTATCCTGAAGCATATATGATGGTAAACAGAACCATATTGATATTAGACCTCTGTCTAATTATTTGTACACTATTTGTATTGTAGTAATTTTCATATTTCTCTAAATATCTCTACAATCAGGTAACACGATGCGCAGCCTCATATGAAAGTTCACAACTGTATGAAGAAAATCCTGCTGGCAGTATGTGTCTTACTTGAATGGTTACCGAGATATAATCTGTTTAATACAACATTACAAACTTAATATTCTCTGCCTTTATTTTGGCTTATAAAATTCAGTTTAAAGCACTGAACTGAATGAATGCCACTAATGTAAAGATTAATTTATCCTGAATTGTTTGCAATTTACAGTTTTCTTTTAACACTTATGGTGTCAGAGATATGAAGCATACCTCTCAACTATACAGATTTTCACAAAATGTCTAGATTTTTGCCTCATATTTTTGGTCTGTTCCTTATAAAGATTGCATTTGTTGACGAATCACTGGAATGATCTAAGGATTAAAGTCACTAAATAATAACATGCATTTCAGTTTCAAACTTCATATCATTCAGAAAATGCATTTTAACACAAATTCTGTTATTATAGCAACTTTCTAAGTTTATAAGAGCAATATTTAAAACGTGTCCCAATTTTGGGGCTTTTGCCCCCCTCATTATAACAGGCTTTGTCCAGATTTCTTGTGCTAAGAGGTTGAAAGGTATGATATAAAGATATGAATATTTGTTTAAACTGTACGGTCATAACTTCATTTTTTAAAGGCTCAAGCCACAACCACTGGGAGATAAAAGTACACACTCAAAAGAGCTGTACTGGAGGGAATGAGTTAAGTTACAATCCAAGTTTGACCAAAAATACACAAGAACTCGATGAACTAGATTTAATACAAGTTGTTTTAGTGCTTTTGTCAGGATATAACTAAAAGACTTCTTCAGAAACATCATTTCATTACACAAACCACATTAAATATCCCTCCCAGAAAACCATGTGACATAAAAAGTACACTTGCGTACACTTACCATAAATGTAGATGTTCGAGTGCATTTACTGTTGCAGTCATCACACCTGGGCCATCCTGCCAGGGGCAGCTCCCAGTCGGCCAGAACATCAGAGGCCCAGCACCTCTGTGTTAGCTGCTGCCACCCCACAACTAACGCCAGGTCATCAAAGGCAGAAAAACAGGCAGCTGATACCACTACATCAGTTTTTCATGCCCCAAATGCCAGGAGCCCCCAAATAGGAGCTACGTTATGGTAGAAAAACACCACCAGTAAAAATTAAATACCACTAACCCTGTAAGGAGTGAGGAAGAGAGAGAGACAAGAGGGCTGGAGGGTGGTAAAAGTACAGTTGTGTACACTTAATATAAATGTAGATGTTCGAGTGTATTCACTGTTGCAGTCATCACATTTGGGCCATCTGCTTGCAGCAGCCCTCAGTCAGCCCAACCAACAAAGTCCCAGGTCCTGTGCCAGCCGCCGTCTCCCCCCCGCGACGCCAGGTCAGCAGGGGTACAAAACATGCAGCCGACGCCATCACATCAGCCCTTCCTGCCCCAGATTTCAGGTGCCCCCCAATGGGAAGCAATTAAATATCTAAAAATACAAGGTTATACCTCCAACAAAAAAGTAAATACACCAAAAAGCATTGAAGCATAGTAAAGGAGAGTAGAGGTATAGCTAAAAGAAGACAGGGGGCTGGAGAGAGGGTAACCAGGACTGCAACAGTGAAAACATCTACATTTATGGTAAGTGTACACAACTGTACTATGTTCTTCATGTTTCACTGTTGCAGTCATCACATTTGGTTAGATTCCCAAAGCTAAGGATGGGAGTAGGAATTTAGATAGTATTAGGACCAGCTATAAGGACCTGCAAGACTGCAGTGGCAAAGTCAGCTCTGGATTTAGAGAAAATTGGCAGATGGTAATGCTTGGTGAAAGTATGCACAGAACTCCAGATAGCAGCTTCTAGGATGTCCCTGGTAGGGACGCCTCTGAGAAAGGCTGTAGAGGTAGATGCAGCCCTGGTTGACTGGGGTCTGATGCCCTGTGGTATAGGTTTTCCATGGTGCTTGTAGCAGAAATGAATGCAATGGCCTATCCATTTGGAAATGGTTTGCTTTGAAATAGCCTTCCCCTCTGCCCCTGCAGCAAATGCCACCAGCAGTTGTTCAGATTTCCTTTGAGGTTTAGTCCTATCCAAGTAGAATCTAAGTTGTCTGTGCACATCTAAGGAGTGCAGTATCCATTCCCCTTTGTTCTGTGGACTAGGAAAGAAGGTTGGCAAATGAATGGACTGATTAAGGGCCACACTGGATACTACCTTAGGCATGAAGGAGGGATTTGTCCTGAGGGAAACCCTGTCCGGATGAAAGGCTCCACTGCCATAAGGGCCTGTAATTCAGATACCCTTCTTGCTGAAGTGATTGCTCAAAGGAAAGTTGTTTTCCAAGAAAGGAATTTTAAGTCTGCAGTAGCAGCTGGCTCGAAAGGAGGAGGAGTGAGTATTTCCAATACAAAGTTAAGGTCCCAGGCTAGAGTTGGAGCTCTCCTGGGTGGTCGTAAATTTTTGGACCCTCTGAGGAAAGTACAGTTGTGTACACTTACCATAAATATAGATGTTCAAGTGTATTCACTGTTGCAGTCACCACACCTTGGCAATCCTGCTGGCTGCAGCAGTTATGAGACTATATTAAATTTTTTTAATGTGTTATGTTAATTTTTTTTATTTTATTTTAACCACAAGTTTGCAGTCAATGTTTTCAAAGCACCTGAAAATCATAATACATGCAGTTTTCATAACAGAAATGAATTAATAAATAAATAAATAATTAAATAAATAAACAAATAAATAAAAAGACGTATGGAGTAAGAAAACTTTCTGAGCAGGATATTACTGCATATTAACCAGTACTGTTTGTCAGGTAGGCTTATAAGAAGAGTACGTTAAAAATCTGGAAGAAACATCTCAAAAATTAATTGCATAAAATATGTACAAATTTGCATATAATACAGGAAGTAATAATTGGAAGACCATAATAATGGAATAAAAAAATACAACAACAGACAAACAGCACTAAATGTAATGAGAAATAATCACAAAAGGTATAATCATGCATAGTTGAGTTATGTAGTCTATCATGTATGTAGTGGAAACAGAAATGTACAATATTAGCAAGTGCAGTCATAACAAAGATAGGGACTAGACTAGAATGAATACATTTTAAAGTGATATAAAGATAAGAAAGACATTTGCAAATCTCTTACTCACAGAGGTGAGCTGAGTCCATTTCTGAACTCCATAAGTGACTGACAGTTTGTAATAGGAATGGGAAAGACTTCACTGAAGGCATGTTTATTGCATGTAAGCTATGTAGGGAATCTCTGTGGTCAGTACTAGTGTTCGTTCAGCATGTGACCCGAGTATATAGTGCATGAAATCTGGTAATTTTTTACTGCTTAGCATTTTGACACTAGACTTCCAATACAGCTATTTTGTGAGAATGCACACAGGCTTTAATTTTTTTAGAATAAGATTACATTTTTATTTGTGTATCTCAGAAAAACATTCCACGCTTGTTTTGCTAAGGAATATTTTGTAGGACGTGAATATTAACACTGTTTTATTCATTATTTATTTTCATAAAAAATATATTTGTATTCTGTGATAAACATATTGCAACCCACCAAAGTTATAAAGCATGTTTTACTAAAATAAATGCAGCTTTATGAGTTCAATGGTTTTCTGTATTTTCACTAATATTTTTAAGACAGGTCACATTTCAGAGTACTAAAGTACACTTTTTTTCTGTTTCAGTCTAAAATGATTTGTGGTATCACAAAACAAAATGTATATGCCTCAGAGAATCACCTTGTCTGCCAGTTGTGAATACTTTTATTGCAGTGCTTAGCTAATTATACATTTGCATGAAAACAGTATATTGAAATGCTGACTAAAATTTTCTCAGTGTACTCAAACCACATGCTAGGGTTTAGAAGAACACACACTTGCACATCTACTAACCTTGTCCCAGCGAAATTCCTTTACCCACATCCTGTTCCTTCCACTATTCCTTGCCAAAGCTCTCACATACCTTTCTCACCTTTTATGTTCCTAGATGTTGGACTGCAATAACTACCCTCATCACCATTTCATTCAATATATTTCTACTGAACATTTTCTGTTGGAATTCTGCTTATATTACCAGTAGTTGGAGATTACTGCTGCATTCATACCTGAAATAATGTTTTTGGTTTCCAGTCTTCCAGAATATCCAGAAATAATTATTCAAAAGAAGATGGGCAGGATTCTACGGTTACTCGCTTCAGTGAATCCTACATATGTTACATTAATATCATGCTGGCTTCATCATTTTCAGTTTAAATGACAGTATCTATAAAATGAATGAATGAGAAACACTCTTGAACAAGGACAGAGGGAGCACTGATAACAACTTGGGGAAGCACAGTCTAGCAGTCATTTTGCATCAATTGGTACAGCAGGTTACTATGACCGATGCTTTCAGTAGATATGCCAAATTAAATCCACACTTAGTAAACAAGAACAGAGGGAAAACTAATACAGAGTCCTCTGATCATGATAAGGCAGTTACAAAAACTGTAAATGTAAATGATGACATTCAGCCATTTCACTCCAGTACTAACCTTAATTTTCAGCGACCTCTACAGCTTGTCCTCTTTGGTTATTATTTATTTATTTATTGACATTTGTTTACTGGGAAAGTCCACTGGGCCAAGAGAACCCATGTTCAGTGGAGGCCTGGGGAGAAAAGCTCCACAGTATTACAGTACATAAAATATAAAACAGTACATACAATATAAAAACAATTAGAGGATACAAGCAATATTCAGAAAACAGATAATAATAATATTCAATTGTTGAAAAGGTGTACAAGCACACTTTATGTACAGATTTATACAGGTAGAGGCTGCAAACTAGTCAAATGATTGTATTATTAAACATTAGAGGTAATGTACTGAAAAAAACAATAACCTGGCAGTATTCTCAAGGTGTTAGAGGGTATAGGCAGCAAAGTGGAGTGAAGGTGTAGATGCAGAGATGGGCAAAGATGGAAAGTAGAGCAAAAGTTAAATTGTTTACTTTTAGTAGTGATAAAATTTGAAGAGGTAAGGATGTGACTTAAAGTGCGAACAAACCTGAGTGTAAGCAGTAAGTTTATGGATGGATAAGAATTGAGATGTGGATTGCCACAGGATGGAGAGGTGTCACTGTAAAGATTTTTAGAAGGACGAGACTTTGTTGGAGGTTCTGATAGATAATAGGAGAGATTTCCAAAGCCTGGCAATAGAGAAGGAATAAAACATGTTACCAGCTGGGAGTTTAGTTTGTCTACTTGCAGGAGAAGTTGATTTTCAGATATAAGTGGCCTGTTTGGGTGTTAGTGGGTTAAGATGGAAGAAAGGCCTGGGCAGTCTGAAGGTTTGTAAATAATTTTTTGTGCTGTGATTAACTGTAAGTAAGTTAGATAATGTGGAAGTTTGAGCCAGTTAAGTGATCTTAAGGCAATGCAGTGATGGGAAGAGTGTTTTGCGTTGGCTGCAAACTTGGCTACCTTGTTGTAACTTGACTCAAGCTTGGTCCTTAGGGTAGAGTGGATATTGGTGAGGAGAGAGGAGCACCATACAAGAGTGAAGGTAAGAGAAAAGTCAAGGCAAGAGTTCACTTCATAGAGCAGTTAAGATAGCATTTCTGTCGGTAGAGGGTACCGAGTTTATAGTTTGTTTTTTGACATTATTGTGGATGTGAAGCTCAAATGTCAGATTTTCGTCAAGGATGACTCCTAGTAATTTGATGTGGGAGACAATCTGTAAGATAATGTTGGCTTGAAAATTAATGGTAAACTCTGTCTTCTTGACAGGCAGGTTTTTCTTGGGAGTAAATAATAATTTAGTTTTGTTTGAATTTAGAGCTAGATGATTATTTGCTATTTCAGTGGAGGTAAAGGCATTCTGGGTTAACTGCAAAAGTTCTGTTGTTGATTTAGCAGAGAAAATAATGGTTGCATCATCTGCATATTGTACAACAGTACCATATTTAAGGTTAGTGTGGAAGTCATTTATAAAAATACTGAATAGAAGGGGTCTTAAGATGGAGCCTTGGGGAACACCTGTCGAAGAGATAAGAAATGGGGAGAAAGAGTTGAGCCATCTAGTGGATTGTTGTCTATCTTTTAGATAGTTTGTGAACCAGTTTATAGTTGGGGGAGATACCTAAGGTGGAGAGTTTATGTAGGAGTAGGGGGAGGAAGTCCGTATCAAAGGTTTTTGAAAGAAAAAAAAGAGAGAGGATACAAATTTACCAGCGTTTCTGGCTTGGTTAACTGTGTCCATAAAGGAAATAAGGGCAGTATTATTGCTATGGCCAGGCCTAAAACAATGTTGAGTTGGGTAGAGGAGATTGTTTAGTAGGAGATAGTTTAGAAATTGATTATGAATGCATTTCTCCAGAATTTTAGAGAGAGGGGAGAAACAGCAATAGGTCTGAAATTAGAGATATCTGTGTTGTTATTACCTTTATTGAGTCTTGCCTATTCAGTAGGTACTGCTGTTATCACAATTAATTGTGTGTGTTATTTACCTTGCTGCAGCCCCCATGCTTCATCTGGTTAACTTTTGAGATTAAGAAGAAAAAAAAATGTCTCTCACATTGTTGCTCTTTGAGAGTCTAGACCTCTGCAACCATCCACTTAACTAACAATGTAATATATGCAGAATTTCTGCTTTTTGACATCACAGAGAATCATGGGTAGGCAAAGAACTGAACGCTGTAACCATTAGATACATTAGATAGGGTTGCAGCAGGCCATTAATTAATTAATTTATTTAACAGTAAAGAACTGTTTCTTTACATAAATGACAAAAAAATTATCCTAGCTGAATATCATAACCAGCCTGTTTGGGTATGCACAAATGGGTATACACGGGTAAGTATTTGTATACTTGTGGTGTCTTTTAGCTCTTTCTTTTTTAAATTAAATCTTAAAATAAACATTTGCTTTCTTAGCAATTGCTGTGTTCAGTACACAAGCTAACTAAAATCAGTTAACACTGCTGAATGTAACAAGTTTTTAAAACAAAATTAGATACTGAGTGGTTGTCTGTGGCTCCCCCTGAAGCTGTGGGTGGCTGCCCAAATCACCGTTATTGTAATCTACCACTGAGTAGGGACAGTGGCAGCTGGTGAATTCAAATCGAAGGGGGACTGCAGGAGAATGATTGGGGCCAATGGGAAGGGGTGTGGTCAACACGAAAGGGGAGGAGCTATGCTCAAAACCACAAAAACTGGAACTTTAATTAAATACTTTGCCCTGGGTGCCAAACCATCATTATGAGAGTCCAATCAAGACAATATGAAGTGTAGAAGAATATTTCAATGCATTAGCTGCATGACAGCTTACTTAATATCTAGATGGAAACAAAAAGGCTGTGAGGCATGAAAAAATAAATTACTTTTTAAATACATTACTGGAGTGCCAGTCAAAATCAAGTATAAGAGAAACAAGCAGCACTCAACTCAAACCACTTCTCCTTGCACTGCAGTTCTAATTATAATTTATATTCAGCTTTATTAAAGTACCAAGTAACATGCTGAAAGTAGCAATCTCTGTGATACCCCACTTGTAAAAATGTTTCTTATCCAAAAAAAACCTGCTGCCTGACAACAGCTATCTACTTGTTTCATTGAGAAAACATGATTAAAGTAAAAAATGAAAAGCAAACAAGAAACAAGCTCAAGACACATTGCTTAAAGGGTTACTGTACAGGTAATGGACCACATACGATAGATTGGCATTCTGTTTGGTTTACAGGTAAAGCCTGCAAAGATGACTGCAAGTCTCCAACAAATGTAATGAGCTTCTTAAAATAATGTAATCCCTGTCCTTTATTACAAATACTGTCATATGCATTTCAATACCCAAGGCTTATACATTATCTAGTTATGCAAGTATTCTTTGCACGGCAACAGAAAGGCTTTCACTTTTGGCAATTCTTTAACAGTATGCTTATTAAAGCTTACTTGCATCTTAAAATCTCAGACAAGCTTACCTGATGGTCATTAAAGGATTGCTACTTAAACACAGAGCAACAGGCACTTTCTGAGTAATAATAAGCATAAATCAACAGTATAAAAATATGACAAACCAGAACATTCTGCAAAATCAAGGACAGAATAAAAGTAGTACTTGTGCCTACCTTGGATGAGGGGATACTCTGCACATTTACACTGCATAACTGCTCCTTGCCTTGCTTGGACACATCCAGAGTCACAATACATGGGGCAGTGGGGTGCAACAAGTATGCCACAATTTGACTGTGATGGCCCTGACACATTTGTCATAGCTCTCAACCTCAGAGCAAGAAATCTGGACAAAGCCATACATAGAAGTGGGACAAGGCCCACAAATAAGGACAATTTTAAATATTGTTCTTATAAACTTAGAAAAGTATTAGAGTAGTAGGTCTTGCATTAGTATGAATTTCTGAAGGGTATAAAATCTGAAACACAAATGTCTGTCATTATTTTCTAACTTCAGTCTTTAATGGTTTGCTACTAATTTGCCAAAAAAACACAATTTTGTGAAAAATGGACCAAAAATGTGATGCAAAAATATAAAATAGCCACACAATACAGCTGGGAACCTGTCAAAGAAGGGACACTTAATATTAGTACTGCTAACTTGAGCAGCTGACAAAATAATATAATCTACATACATTTCTGAAAGAAAAGTAATCTATAACTTTGATTATTACAGTTATTTCTTAATTGTAAACCATCCACGTTTTCTTCCAAAATTGCCAGTTTGCGGTGGGATTATTAGGGGAAGAGCAATATTTTCAGCCAAAATCGGGGACAGTTGAGAGGTTTGGATATGCCTATTTTTTTAAAGCAATTTATTTGCACATACCTCTCAACCTGTTAATGCAGGAAATCTGGACAAGGCCAAATATACTTATAAACAGTACAAAAAATTGTTGTATAAACTGAGACAGGTGATAGAATAACAGGTCTTGCTTTAGCATGCATTTTTCTGAAGGTTATGAAGTCTGAAACTCAGTGTCTGTCATTATTTAATGATTTAATTTCTAAACTCAGTGTCTGTCATTATTTAGTGACTTAATCCCTAAATTATTTGCCAGAAAAACACACATTTAATTAGGAACAAACCAAAAATAAGAAGCAAAAATCTATTCATTCTGTGAAAATCTGGACAGTTGAGAGGTATAGTTCAGCCAGGGCTGTCGGAGTTTACCACCCTTCCCCCTCACAAAATCATGGTCAAATGGAGCCTCCCCCCTTCAGCTATTCCAATGAACCATTAATTGGCTATTTCACCCCATTTACCATAAACACTAATAGGTTCATAGGTTGGTACTAGGCTATCGGCCCTAAGGCCTATGCAAGGCTAGCCATAACAATTCCCTGGAAATTTCTTCCCACAATATTTACTTCTCTGGGCCCCTGTCTAGCAGGGCGACTGACATGATCCCCGGGGTGAATTTCCTATCTCCCATCCAATCATCAAGGTTCCTTTTGAAGAGGGCCAATGAGGCGCTCTGCTTGACATGTATGGGCAGTCTATTCCAGAGTATGGGGAATCTCTGGGTCAGGAACCTATCCCTCCAGCATGTTTTGTTCATTGTGATGATAAGGTTTAGATCCCTGGAGTGTGTGGCTCTGAAGGATTGGGATTTCTTTAAGTGGAGCATGTCCAACAGCTCAGGGTTTGACATGGCCTTGTATGTTAAGTAGAGATCGCCTCTGAGTAGATGATATGCCACAGAGCAGTGGCGGCTGGTGACTTCAAATCAAAGGGGGGCTGCAGGAGACAGCTGAATGGGTGGGGTCAATGGGAAGGGGTGTGGCCAGCTAGAAAGGGGAGGAGCTATGCTCAGAACCACAACAACTAACTAAATACACTGCCCTGGGTGCCAAACCATCATTATGAGAGTCCAATCAAGACAAAATGAAGTGTAGAAGAATAAAAAATATTTCAATGCATTGGCTGCATAACAGCTTGCATAATATCTAGATGGAAACAAAAAGGTTGTGAGGCATGAAAAAATAAATTACTTTTTAAATACATTAATGGAATGCCAGTCAAAATCAAGTATAAGAAAAACAAGCAGCACTCAACTCTAACCACTTCTTGCACTGCAGTTCTAATTATAATTTATATTCAGCTTTATTAAAGTACCAAGTAACATGCTGAAGGTAGAAATCTCTGATGCCCCCACTTGTAAAAATGTTTCTTATCCAAAAAAAGACCTGCTGCCTGACAACTATCTACTTGTTTCATGGGGAAAACATGATCAAAGTAAAAAATGAAAAGCAAACAAGAAATAAGCTCAAGATGCATTGTTTAAAAGGATTACTGTACATGTTATGGACCACACAACTGAATTCTGTTTAGTTTACGGGTAAAGCCTGCAGAGATGACTGGAAGTCTCCAAGTGTAATGAGCTTCTTAAAATAATGTAATCCTGTCCTTTATTACAAATACTGACATATGCATTTCAATACCCAAGGCTTATACATTATCTAGTTAAGTATTTTCTACATTTCAACAACAGAAAGGCTTTCAATGTTGGCAATTCTTTAACAGTATGCTTATTAAAGCTTACTTGCATCTTGCAATCTCAGCCAAGCTTATCTGATGGTCATTAAAGTATTGCTACTTAAACACAGAGCAACAGGCACTTTGAGTAATAAGCATAAATCAACAGTACAAAAATATGACAGAAACCAGACCATTCTGCAAAAATCAAGGACAGATGAAAAGCCACTCTAGTACTTGTGTCTACCTTGGATGGGGGGGTACTCTGCACATTTACACTGCATAACTACTCCTTACCTTGCTTGGACACATCCAGAGTCACTACATGGGGGAGTGGGGTGCAACAAGTATTTCACAATTTGAAATGTCTCTGGCCGACTGTGATGGCCCTGACACATGTCATACCTCTCAACCTCAGAGCAAGAAATCTGGACAAAGCCATACAAAGAAGTGGGACAAAGGCCCAAAAATAAGGACAATTTTTAAATATTGCTCTTATAAACTTAGAAAGATAATAGAATAGGTCTTGCATTAGTATGAATTTTCTGAATGGTATGAAATCTGAAACTCAAATGTCTGTCATTATTTTCTAACTTCAGTCTTTAATGATTTGTCACTAATTTGCCAAAAAAACACAAATTTATGAAAAATGGACCAAAAATGTGATGTAAAAATATAAAATAGCCACACAATACAGCTGGGAACCTGTCAAAGAAGGGACACTTTAATATTAGTACTGCTAACTTGAGCAGCTGACAAAATAAAATAATCTACATGCATTTCTGAAATAAAAGTAATCTTTAACTCTGATTATTACAGTTATTTTTCAATTGTAAACCCTCCATGTTTTCTTCCAAAATTGATATTTTGCGGAGGGATTATTAGGGGGAAGAACAACATTTTGAGCCAAAATCAGGGACAGTTGAGAGGTTTGGCTATGCCTAATTCTATAAAGCAATTTATTTGCATGTACCTCTCAACCTGTTAATGCAATAAATCTGGACAAGGCCAAATATATTGGGGGAACATATAAACAGTACTAAAAATTGCTCTTGTATAAAGTGAGACAGTTGATAGAACAACAGGTCTTACTTTAGCATGCATTTTTCTGCAGGTTATGAAGTCTGAAACTCAGTGTGTCATTATTTAGTGACTTAATTCCTAAATGATTTGCCAGAAAACCACAAATTTTATGAGGAACAAACCAAAAATAAGAAGCAAAAATCTATTCATTCTTTGAAAATCTGGACAGTTGGGAGGTATAGTTCAGCTGGGGCTGTCTTTAAGTTTGCCGCCCTTCCCCCTCACAAAATCATGGTCGAATGGCGCCTCCCCCTGCAGCCATTCCAATGATCCCTTACTTGGCTATTTCACTGCATTTACCATAAAAACTAATGTGCATACTGATTTACTTCTAGGATGATTTGGTCTTCATTTGAAAGTTCCATTTTGCATTTTACAGCACAAACACTAAGACATCTGCTAAACAAACTTGGCATTAAAACTTATCTGCCCATGAAACTCACATTCATTGAAACAGCACTGAAACTCACATTCAAAGAAAATACATTTTACCGGTGGCAGATAAAGATTAATTCCGGGCTGTTTTCAAATCATAGGCCCCTTGCATATGAAACATACATGTACTCTGATACACCTTCCTATTATTTTGAACATTTTTCCAGTAAACTATGAAACAAAACGCATGCACCAATAATGACAAAACTGCCCAATTCAGAACATCTTTCCAGTAAACAATGAAACAAAATGCATGAACCCATAATGACAAAAATGCCCAGTTCAGAACATTTCCATCATAAAAGTCTACTCAGACTTCTACAGTCCACCATTATCAGTAAATATGCACAATTCTACAGTCCACCATTATCAGTAAATATGCACAATTCTACAGTCCACCATTATCAGTAAATATACACAATTCTGCAGTCCACCATTATCAGTAAATATGCACAATCTCTGAAGAAGTAAAAAAGTCATCTAAATAATTCCACATTAAATAAAGCTGTAACTAATGAAGAGGTTGCTGCTAGCAAACATCTTTATATTTCATGGTTTCATCGAAAAATAAAGTGTCTGATGCCCCTGAGGAATAAATTGCCTATATTACATTAAAAATGATAAGCTAGTAATATTGCAATAGGAAATGGATGGCAAACTGATAACAGGCTCATAGTTAGTATCTTAACTTTTTCAGTATGGCAGCATTCACCCCTTGTGGGAGTAGAACCAACAATCTTCTGCATCAAAAGCAAGTACACAACCTTTTGTGCTATTAACAATGCAAGCTGACTTAGCATAAGCAGCACTAAACTTCTCTTCCCCTGCAGCTTTCGGCTCCTTGTAAAATCTACTCAATACTCAACTGCATCTCAACTTTGCAGCACAAGAAATCTGGAAAAAGCCAAATTTATTGGGGGGGGGTCAAAAGCCCAAAAACCAGGGACACATTAAACATTGCTTGTATAATCTTGGAAAGTTGCTAGAGTAAAATGCTGTGTTACCACCATACATTTTACTGCCAAGGTCCCTGTGCAAAAGAGTCAGAGCAACATACCACTATGCCAAATCAGCTGCTTTGTGAAAGAAAAATGCTGTGTTACCACCATACATTTTACTACCAATGTCCCTGTGCAAAAGAGTCAGAGCAACATACCACAATGCCAAATCACCTGCTTTGTGAAAGAAAAATGCTGTGTTACCACCATACATTTTACTGCCAAGGTCCCTGTAAAAAACAGTCAGAGCAACATACCACTACGCCAGATCAGCTGCTTTGCGAAAGAGAGTAAGACTGAAACTTAAATGGATGTCATTTAATGAATTCAGTTCTCACCATAGCTGTCAACCTTGAACCTCTTAGCACAAAACACCTGGACAAACCCAGTAAGAGGGAATACAGCCCTCAAACATATTCAGTGAATTTAGTTCTTGCCATAGCTGTCAACCTTAGCACAAAAAACCTGGACAAAGCCAATAATGGGGTAATGCAGTCCCAAAATAAGGACAAATTTCAAATATTCATCTTATAAACATAGGTTGTGTTACTTTGTATTTTCTGAAGAATATGAAGTCTGAAAATCAAATGCCTGTCAATTTTACTTCTGAAAGAACAAAAACTATTTTCAGCAGAGGCCCAGGAAGAAGTAATGCAGACATGTTTTTGTAACATGGGAGGACACAAAAGCAAACCCACACAAACACAGGGAGAAGATGCAAACCCCACAAAGAAGGCACCCCAGCCAAGAATCAAACCTGAGAACCTGCAGCTGTGAGGCAACAATGTTACCATTGCACCATCAAATATCAAGCATTGTAACATTTAGAAACCACAGGCATTATGAGGAACAGATCAGAACAATATGAGGCAAAAATCTGCAATTTTTTTACAAATGGTGGTGGGCAGGGAATTCAGGTCCTTAACACCTGCATACAAGGTACAGGGTTCAAGCCTGAGGTATTCCCTACCAGCACCATGAGTCTAGCCACCAGTATATAGCAACTGGGGCACACACACACACACGCACACACACACACACACACACACACACACACACACACACACACACACACACACACACACACACACACACACACACACACACACCTTCCTTACCTGTAGTAGATCTCGTAGCTGCTCTAAATCCCCGTCCACACATATAACCAAACCGTGCCATAACATATATCCATAGCTGCCCATCCACATTGCGAGATCTTCCTGCCCATCCAGTGTCCACATAGCTCCAAATCCCATCGCAAGTTCTTCCCGTCCACATAGCTCCAAATCCCATCGCGAGATCTTCCAGACTGCTGACGTTGCAGTCCAGCTCAGATGAGTTTCCTAGTGAGTTTCCAGGACAGTCTATTGCAGTTACAACTGCATAGACTTCTGGGATCATGCTCTTACATATTTCCAGTCCGGACTGCTGCTGAAACAGTCTGCGCATGCTCCAGACTGTCTCAGCAGCAGTCCAGACTAGTGCGCATGCGCGAAAGTCCGTGAATTTTTTAAAAATCTTTTATTTTCTTTTAACTTCTTTATTGTTTACAGCTGGGGGGCTGCAGTCCGGCAGTCCAATAGCACGGGACGCCCCTGCCACAGAGTATAGGTGGAGATCTTTTAGACGGTCAGCATATGACATCTACTTTAGGCCTGTGATTCTTTTAGTGTGGTATTTCTGTGACCTTTCCAGCTGTTGCAGATGTCTTGTGAGGTACATACCAAATGGGGCATTATACTCTATAATGGGTCTAATGAAGGATGAGTACAGTGGGACAATGACCTCTTCTTTTCTGGATGAAAAGCCCTTAGTGATGAGGTGTGCCACATAGAAGGATTTCCTGACTGTTGTGGTGATGTGGTTATTGAAAGTGAGACCACTGTCCACTTGTGTCCCTAAGTCTCTCATCACACTTTCGATGTATAGTGTCCTGCCACCTATGTGGTAGTTTATGGGTGCATGTTTTTTTCCAAAGGGGATAACTATACATTTCTTGGCATTAAGCTTGAGCCCATGGCTCTGGCACCAGACATCTGTTTCTGTAAGGCCCTTTTGTAGAATATCCACATCATTTGGGGATTCAATAATGGCTTCCAGTTTGCAGTCATCTGCAAACTTTGTTAGCCAGAGTCCCTTAGTGTTGGCCTGTACTTCAGAGAAGTAGATGCCAAGCAAGAGTGGTCCTAGGACTGAACCCTGAGGTACTCAACTTGTCACTTGTCTGGAGCTGGATTTGGAGTTGGCTACTTTTACAGTCTCGGTTCTGTCAGTAAGCCAGTTGGCAACCCATTGAGTGACGTAGGGATTTATGCCCAGCTTAGTAAGTTTATCTATGATTGCAGAGTGGGGGATGGTGTTGAAGGCCTTGGCAAGGCCCAGATAGTCTGTGTGGACCGCCATACCCTCGTCCACAGCTCTGGAGACTGATTCGAAGAAGTCAATCAGATTCAGGAGACAAGATCGGCCCTTCACAAACCCAAACTGGGTGGGTCCAGTGTTTGAAGGTTGCCAATGTCTTTGTTTATAAGTTTCATGATAATGCGTTCCATGCCCTTGCAGACCAGGCTTGTCAGACTGATGAGACGGTAGTTCCCGGGATCCAAGGCGGATCCTTCCTTGTGGAGTGGCATAACTGTAGCTGTGCGCCACTCAGTGGGCATGAAGCCTGAGGTGAGGCTATGATTAAACATGGCACTTAGGTGGGGTGCCAGTTCATTTTGTAGTTCATGTAGTACACAGCCTGGGATGTCATCTGGTCCCATGGATGCTGTATTCTTAGCTTTGGAGAGTGCTGTTTCTACCTGTGTGGCTGTGATTATCGGAATTTGGCAATCTTTTGGTATTGAGATGGGCCCTTTAGGGGGTGAGAGGGGGTGAAGTTGGCACTAAATCGATCTGCCAGGATATTGGCAATATCCTTGGGATCAGTATATTTAATGCCATTCTATTGTAGCTCAGAGCAGATCTGAGCATTGCCATTTAGATTCTTGACATAACTATAGAATGCCTTGTGGCTGTCTTTGGAATCTTTGGCAACTTTATTTTCGTAACTAGTTTTTGAGGATTTTATGAGGAATCTCAGCTTCTTACTGATGCTCGTGAGGGAGTTTTTTTGCATCCTGGGATTCTCCTATTTTCTGCAACCGTTTCTTCCTTGTGTTGTATAGTTTGTTTATAGCAGGGGACCACCAGACTGGCTTCCTTTTTTTTGGAGAAGAGCATCTTGGTTCTATTTGGGATGGCACGATTCATGCACGAGTGGATGTGCTTGTACAGTGCCTTAGTGTAGGATTCTGCAATTGAACTTCCAGATCCCGTCTGCGTGGGTGTTACGAAGTTTGTCACTTCTCACTTCAGTAGCATGAAGTTGGCTTTGGAGAAGTTTTTTAAGTGCATACTGCTTAACTTCTACGATGATCTGGACTTCATTTAAATCTTTTATTTTGCATTTTACAGCACAAACTCTAAGACATTTGCTAAACAAAGCAATGCAATCTCACAATGAAAACAGACTTAACATTAAAACTTCTCTGCCCTTGAAACTCACATTCATTGAAACAGCATTGAAACCCACATTCAAGGAAAATACATTTTGCCAGTGACAGATAAAGATTAACTTGGGCTGTTTTCAAATCATAGGCCCCTTGCACATGAAGCATACATGTGGTCTTTTATACACCTTTCTGATTTTATTAAATTATATTCCTTGTACGATATAGTACAGTTGTAGAGGGCATTTTAAATTTGTTTTGAACATTTTTCCAGTAAACAGTGAAACAAAATGCATGCACCAATAATGACAAAACTGCCCAATTCAGAACATTTCTATCATAAAAGTCTACTCAAACTTCTACAGTCCACCAGTATCAGCAAATATGCACCATCTCTGAAGAAGTAAAAGTCATCTGAATAAATCCACATTAAAGAAATCTGTAACTAATGAAGAGGTCGCTGCTAGCAAACAACTTTATATTTCATTGTTTCATCTACAAATAAAGTGTCTGTTGCCCTTGAGGAATAAATTGCCTATGTTTCATTAAAAAATGATAAGCCAGTAATATTGCAATAAGGAATGGATGGC
The DNA here is from genome assembly GCF_019279795.1 of Protopterus annectens. Taxonomy (NCBI): domain Eukaryota; kingdom Metazoa; phylum Chordata; order Ceratodontiformes; family Protopteridae; genus Protopterus; species Protopterus annectens. Next base: position 1,188,416,296 of record NC_056743.1, on the reverse strand, counting down.
AAACTGATAACAGGTTCAGAGTTACTAGGTATCTTCTCCAAAAAGCACTGCAGCACCCACCCCCTTTACAATACAGTAGAGTATCAGCAATGCATCTATCTACTGTGGGAGTAGAACCCACAGCCTTCTGCATCAAAAGCAAGGGCACTACCTTGTGCTATTAGCAATGCAATCAGACTCAGCATAAGCATCACTAAACTTTTGTTCCACTGCAGCTCTCAGCTTCTTGTAAAATCTACTTTATTTTATTTATTTATTTATTTTACATTTGTTGACCGGGATAGTCCGACTGGATACATGTCCATTTTCAGCGGAGTCCCGGGGAGAAAAGCTCCAACAAGGTTAAAATGACATATAATAAAGGACAGAAAGACAGCAAGCCAAAGGACAGAAAACATATACATAGTTTTTAGAGAGATAACAGTGCAGCAATAGAAGTTACATTTGATTACATTCATTGTATTCAGGTTAGTAGACTCTTGGTTGACTAGGACAAAAATTGCCCATTTTAGAGAGATAACAGTGCAGCAATAGAAGTTACATTTGATTTCATTCATTGTATTCATGTTAGTAGACTTCTTGGTTGACTAGAACAAAAATTGCCCATGTCTGTGCAGAATTGCTCATGGTAATCTTAGTCCGGGTTCATACAAGGACATATCCAATGCGATTTAAGGTGGATATCAAGTTCTTTTTTGAATAAAGCTAGTGATGGTAAAGACGTTAATTTATTTGAAAGAGAGTTCCACACCTTTCCAATGACATTAGAGTACAGTCTATCCCCACCTATGTTATGGGCCTTACTAGTTTGTATTAGGAGTTTGTCAGATGAGTGTAGAGAACTAAGGTTGGTGTAGGGGGTTAGTATGTTTTTTAGAGCAGGGGTGTTCTCTGGGTGTTTTAGGATTTTAAAGGCTTCTAAAAGTTGATATTTCAGGAGAAGGTTCGGGAGTTCTAGCCAGTCAAGTTTTTTCAGGTTAATACAATGGTGTGTTCTGTAGGGCAGGGCAGTGATGAATCTAGCAATGTGGTTATAACAAGTGGAGAGACGATTTAGGTCTGATTTGTTAAGGTTAGTGAGGATGGGGGAGGCATATAGTAGGGTGGATAGAAGGTGTGAGCGGGCAGTGGCTAGTCTAGCGGCTGGAGTTAGGAAGGTTTTTAATCTATATAAAGACCCTAGTTTTTTGTTTACCATTTTAATAGTTTGGTTAATGTGGGTGTCAAATCGAAGTTTATTGTCTATATTTACTCCTAGTAGTTTAGCATTGGTAGTAGGAGAGATAATAGTTCCATTATTGGATTGGATAGTAAATTCTGTGAGAGGTGTAGGGTTAGTTGGGTGAAAGAGAAGTAGTTGGGTTTTTTTTGGGTTTAATATGAGGTGATGGTCAGTTAACCAATTTTCAACTATAGTAAAGCAGTGTTGGGTGGTTTTTAGAAGGTTGTCAAGTATGGGATTGGAACAGATGAGAGTAGAGTCATCTGCATATTGGATGCAGGTGGAGTCGGGGATGGCTGAGTGCAGGTCGTTTATGAATATTGAGAAGAGAAGAGGTCCTAATATGGACCCTTGGGGTACGCCTATGCTGTTTGGTAGTAGGGATGAAAGCTTGTTCTGCCACATAACTGCTTGTTGTCTGCCTACAAGGTAGGCCTGAAACCAGTTTAGGACATGGGTGTCTAGGTGAAAGGTTTCTAGGGTTTTGAGAAGGAGCTGGTGGTTTACCATGTCGAAGGCTTTCGACATATCTAGAAAGAGGGCAGAGGAGATATTTTTGTTGTTCCGATGATGGTTGATTTTTTCGGTAAAAGAGAGAAGGGCAGTTGTCGTGCTATGATGGGGTCTAAATCCATGCTGACAGTCAGCTGTATCTCTGAACTTTGCAGCACAAGAAATCTGGAAAACTCCAGAATTTAGGGGGGGGGGGGGCAAAAGACCAAAAAAAAGGGACACATTTTAAACATTGTTTGTATAATATTGGAAAGTTGCTAGAATAAAATGTTGTGTTACCACCATACATTTTATTACCAAGCATTGAACCCAGGACTCTGTGCAAAACAGTTAGAGCAACATACAACTATGCCGAATCAATCATCTATTTTATGAAAGAGGAAGACTGAAACTTAAATGGCTACATTCAGTGAATTCAGTTCTCACCATAGCTGTCAACATCTTAGCACAAAACACCTGAACAAAGCCAATAATGGGGGAATACAGCCCCCAAACATATTCAGTGAATTCAGTTCTCACCAAAGCTCTCAACCTCTTAGCAAAAACACATAGACAAAGCCAATAATGGGGGAATACAGTCCCCAAACATATTCTGTGAATTCAGTTCTCACCAAAGCTCTCAACCTCTTAGCAAAAACACAGACAAAGCCAGTAATGTGGGAATACAGCCCCCAAACATATTCACTGAGTTCAGTTATCACCATAGCTCTCAACCTTGGCACAAAAAACCTGGATGAAGCCAATAATGGGGGAATACAGTCCCAAAAATAGGGACAAATTTCAAATATTCATCTTATTAACTTGCTATAATAATAGGTTTTGTGTTACCATGTACTTTCAGAAGAATATGAAGTATGAAATTCCAGTTCTTGTCATTTTCATTTATTTAACATTTGTTAACCAGGAAGGTCTGATTTGAAACAAAAGCCAATTTTGGGCAGAGGAAGAAACACTCCAGACATATGTCTTTGTAAGATGAAAAGACACCAGAGCAAACCCACACAAACACAGGGAGGGCATGCAGACTCCACATAGAAGGCACCCCAGCCAAGAATCAAACCAGACAACCTCTAGCTGTTAGGCAACAATACGACCACTGCACCACTGTACAACAGGCTGTTGTGAGAAATAAAAATACAGAAACCACAGATTTTATGAGGAACAGAACAAATATGAGGCAAAAATCTGCATTTGTTTTACAAATGGTGGTGGGTAGGGAATTCAGGCTCTTGCCATTTGGGCCCAAGGTACAAGGTTCAATCCTTATTCTCTTCCCACCACCATGTAGTGACTGGGGCATTTTACACAGACATGCACAGACACACACACACAAAGTCTGTCCATCAAAAGCAGCAAAGTCTGTCATCACCGAGCTGTTAAAATCCATGCAGTAGGCAAGCCCTTCCCGCGAGGGCACCTAAGGCTCGCCCTATCTGTCACGCAAGACCACCCTGCCTGCGGACATTGCAGTCCAATTCCCTTCCAGTCTATGCAGTTCTGACTGCATAGACTGCTGGGAAAATGTAGACGTGCATGTTGTCTTTGTAATCCGGACTGCTGGTGTAGACAGTGTGGATTCTGTGAGCATGCTCCAGACTGGTTCACCAGCAGTCCAAATATCGGGAAATGCCACGAGTGCGCATGCACGATGTTCCAGGACTCGGGGTTGCTTTTTAAAGTTTTATTATTTTCTTTTTGTTATTTTATTTAATATTTTTTGTTTAATTTGTTCTTGTTTTACAGCTGAGAGGGCTGCAGTCCTGCAGTCCAATAGCACGAGCCGGCCCTAAGATCACATCACTCAGTCAGCTCATTTACATTTTCAATAATGCCAAGGCTTTGCATACAATTATGCAGCTAAGTTGGACAGCAAAGAGAATGACACCCTCCTGGTTGTAGTCAAGGGATATAAAACAGCATTTGACTTTAGTTTAATCTTTACATCTTTACAATCAAGCAGGCCAATTTCACCTAACATACATACACTGACTTCATTAATTCTGGCAGTTAAGCCTATTTTACATATCACAACTCTGCTGATAAGATTATTTAAGTATGGACTATCAAATACATAAACCCAAAACTCAGACTTGTGCCACTTCCATTCAGACATGGTTAAAATTGTCCAGTACCACTGAGCTTACCTACACTACTACAGATTTCAGTTTCTGTTTCATGCAACTAAGGATGCTTCAAGAAGCTTCTATAAGTAGCATGTGATATCACAGAAACACTGTCCTCCTCTATTAACTTTAAAACTCACCTGAGTTTTATGAATAGGAATTTTAACTTGCCAGTCTGATTCTTCATCAGGTACTGTAGTGAGTGAACATAGAAAGAGTGCTTTGTTTTAGTTTCATTCTTTAAATGCAACCTCTTTTATTAGCTTTGTCTTGCAAAGGACAGTAAAATGACCTAGTCTGTTATATCTCTTAAGCCTTCTGCCATGTTCAATGCACTGGTCTGACTCATTATGGCAACAGTTACACCTCATGCATTTACATGGTTTACACTCACTTTGCTCCTTGTGCCTTTGTTTAGTGTGCCCCAAATCATGCTTAGTTTCATAGTTGCCATTAACTATGCATTTTACCTCGCACATATAAATTGGCATCTTTAAATTATAATTTTGCCTTTTAACTAATTCCACCAGTCTGGTGCTTTGTATTGCATTCTTTACGGTTAAATTAACTCCATGCTGTAACTTTTGTAGTACTTTGATATCACCCAGCCCTATTGCAATTGCTTTCTTAACTCATTCAGCTTTTGTACGGTTAAATGCTAGTTTATAAAATTGTTTCATAAAAGCTTCAGCACATTCAACCTTTGCTTGTACACATCTGTGGAAGTATGCGCATATTGTATTTTTTGTTACAAAACATTTATTGAGTTTACTAATCACCAACACATATGTAACCACTTTGGCCCAGTTTGAATAGAAAAAGCTATCTAAAACTCCACGCCATACTCAACAGAATAGTGAAGCATATTTACATTGTCTTCCATTTCTTTATCTAATTTGGTTGCCACATGAAATAATATGACCTTGTCTTCAAATAGGCCAGCTAAATGTTTTTAAGAAGTCAAAGGGCTGTTGTGAGTTAAATTTTGTCAAAAATGAAGAGATTTGTTTTTGTGTTGAAAAGTCTAAGTTTAGTAAAATGAGGACATTTTGAGTTATTTTTTTCTACTGGTGAAATATTCTACTCTGAGTTTGCAGATTCACTCAAGGTGGTATGGCACAGTTTAAAAGCTGGTAAGGCCTATTTTCAGTTTTCATTCATTGAGGAAATCCCATTTCTAACACCGTGTCATGATGTACACCCATAGTTACTAAGTTGTTTTCATTATTAGTTTTAAAAATGTCAGGATGCATTGTTAGTCTTAACTAACAGGTAATGTTTATTCAAAAGAACATGCAGCTCAACAGAAATCATTTGAACACTTTAGCATCTTACAAGCAACTGAGTAATGCTTGGTAAGGCAATGCATTATAACTGGATTGCATTAACTGGAATTTCTCCAGTTGCAACTGACAGTTGGCAATACACCCATCCAAGTTATAACTATAAGACCCCTCTCTATGTCTCAGGACACACACTCCTCATACCTGAACCTACTTGACTCCAGGGTGTTATGGGGTACCTTGATAATCCTTGGTGACTTCAACTCACCCAATATAGACTGGGAGAACTATTCCTGCACTAATGTACTCACGTAATGATTCCTTGACTTCATGAATTCTAACGCACTAGATTAGCTGGTCTCATCCCCCACAAGGGGAGATAACATACTGGGCTTGGTTCTCACCAACATGGGTGACTGCTGCACCACTCCCATAGTATGTTCTTCCCTGGTGAGATCAGATCATTGCTCTGTCTCATTTGAAGTTTTTATCTCCCCAACCCCTCCCTAGCCATAACCAAGCTAAAAAAACTTCTCAAAAGCTGACTACAGCCTCCTAAGGGAGGGTATCAGCAGCTTCACACCACTGCCCCCCTCAGATGATGCAGACAACTATACTGAACAATATGCCAGTGCAGTATACAACCACCTGTACAACTGCATGGACTCAGCCATACCCGACAGAACTAAAACCTGCTCCTCAAGGAAACACAAACCTGTCTGGTGAACATTCTCTATCAACAGGCTTTACAACAAAAGGAAGAAACTGTTGTCCAGGGGTGAAAAGGAACAAATTCCAAATCGGAAAATCTCTCTCCTCCACCTCAACAAGCAAAATGTAAGCCTCCAAAGCCAATTATGAGTTGAAACTAGCCTCCAAAGCAAAGAGAAACCATAAGTCATTCTTCAGTTACATTAGGAACCTCCATGGCAAAACCCAAGTTTGTTCCGAACTACTGCTTAATAGTACCACTTACTCTGATCCTGCTGACGTAGCCAACCTGTAGCTGATAGGTTCAGTGCAAACTTAACCCCCTTATTGCACCCAAAAGGCCCAGTCGACATCCCCAGTACTTGTCCCACACCTCACATCTCCGTAGATCAAATGTTCAAGGCCCACGGCAAAGAACAGAGCCTCCATGGGATCTTATAGTATCCCAGGCTGTATTCTGCACCATCTCCAGCAAGAACTAGCTTCGCCAATGAGCACCCTATTCAATCACAGACTAATTACAGGTTTCATTCCAGCAGAGTGAAGAACTGCCATTGTCATCCCATTGCACAAAGGTGGTGCCACTACTGACCCATCGCCCTATTAGTTTGACAAGTCTTATCTGTAAAGCCATGGAACGTTTTATGAATCTCCTAAACAATGACATATGCAATCGCCAAGCACTTGACTCCACCCAGTTCAGATTCGTCAGGGACAAATCTTGCCAATTGAACCTAGTTGACTTCTTTGAGACCGTCGCCAAGACTCTGGATGAGGAAAGGTCAGTATGTACAACTTACCTTGACCTGGTCAAGGCCTTTGACACAATCCTCCACTCAGGCATCATATAAAAGCTAACACAACTTGGTGTTAATCCCTGTCTAGTCAGATGGGTGGCCAACTGGCTCACAGATAGGACCCACAAGGTCAGCCTGTCACTAGTGGTGTCCCCCAATGTTTGGCATATACTTCTCAGAGGTCCAGGCAAAGACAAAAGGCCTGTGGCTGACCAAGTTTATGGATGATTGTAAGTTGGGTGCTGTCACTGACTCCCCAAATGATGTTAATATACTGCAAGAGGGTCTCACAGCTGCAAATAACTGGTGCCAAAGTCATGGCCTTAAGTTAAATGCAAATAAATGTATTATCATACCATTTGGCAAAAACACAGCCCATGCTGATTACCACATCAACGGAAATCCCCAAAGCACACAACCTGTGATGAGAGACCTGGGTACTCGGGTTGACAACAATCTCACATTTAACCATCATGTGGCGGTGGTGGTCAGAAAAGCCTTTTACTTGGTTCATCTCATAAGTAAAGGGATTGCAACCAGAATAAAGGAGGTTAATACCTCTCTGTATTCCTCCCTTATTAGACCTATAATTGAGTACAACGGCCCATTTGGTATGTACCTCTCCAAACACCTGCACCAACTGGAAAGGCCACAGAAATACCTCACAAAGAGAATACATGGCTTCCAACACCTGTCCTATGCAGACAGGCTTAAAACACTATCACTCTACTCGGTATCATACAGATTGCTCAGACATGATCTGTGTCTCGCCTACAAGGTAATATTAGACCCTGCCCTACTAGAGATACACCATATCCGTAAGTCGAACTCCTCGCGCATTACCCGCTTGATAGGCCGAAATCTAATATGCAACATCAACAAAACCTGCTGGAGAGACAGGTTTGTCTCCCAGAGGCTGCTCCATCTCTGGAATAGACTTCCCATACATGTCAAACAGAGTACCTTGCTGACCCTGTTCAAGTGCAACCTTGATGAGTGGATGGGAAACCACAGATTTGTCCCGGGGTTCCACCTTTGTCCCTCAATGACAGGGCGGCAGGTGCTGACTGAGGTTTCTTTTTTTGGGGATAAACTCTTAGCTCGGCTTGTAAGAGCCACACGGCCATTAGCCTAGTAACCTCCTATGATCCTATGATCTAAAAGAGGAACACCATACCCTAGTCTTAAAATGGCAATGGCTATACACACATGCATAATATGTACAAAGACTTTAGTAACATTATTTTACTCATTATGACAATCATGCACTTCAATTCACAGTCTTTGAGCTTGTTTCTTAATTTAGCAATATGTGCATCAATATTTTCTATTTCACTTTGTGCCCTGGTGAAAAAAAAATACAGATACATGGTAGAATTTTAACCGGACCACAGTAACTCATCACTACAATATTGTGTCGGTCTGTTAAAAACTCAGATGTATTATAAATTGTCAAGGCTTCTTTCTATGTGAAATGCAAACAATCGGCATCATATACTTGTTTGTGCTTATAGGATGTACTAATCATGAACAGAACTACATTTCTAGATGCACTGTTTCCAGTTCTTTGACATATTGCCCTGCAGAGAGAGTCCTTATCCAGCTGTACAACATTTCATTCAAACTGCTGCCATAGGAACCGCTGCTATTTAGGGTTGCCTTATTTATTTAATAGCTATTATTGATATATAAGATTTTAATGTCTAGTTGTATATTAAAAACGGCATCAGCAATTTGGATATGTGTGACCATGAACTCTTTGACTACTTTCTAAAAAGATGTTTGTCATAGAAAGTGCATTTCATGTCTAGGATCTCTCTAGTATTTACACGTATATACCTAACATACTACATTCCTTTTTTTCTATTTATTAAATGCACTGTTTTACAAATTATGCCACAGATCTTTTTCTGCAATTATCTTCAACTGCGTTACATACTCACAAGTGAGGAGAGTGTGTTGAGCAGATGGAAAGAGTACTTTGAGGGGCTGATGAATGAAGAGAGAATGAGAGAGATAAGTTTGGATGATATGGGGATAGTGAATCAGGAAGTACAACAGATTAGCAAGGAGGACATAAGGACAGCTATGAAGAGGAGGAATAATGAAAAGGCTGTTGGTCCAGATGTCATATCTTTGGAAGCTTGGAGGTGTTAAGGAGATATAGCAGTGAGGGTTTTAACTAGATTGTTTAACAAAATCTTGGAAAGTGAGAGGATGCCTGTGGAGTGGAGAAAAATGTATCGGTACCGATTTTTAAGAATAAGGGTGATGTGCAGAGCTGTAGTAACTACAGAGAGATAAAATTGATCAGTCACAACATGAAGTTATGGGAAACAGTAGTGGAAGCTAGGTTAAGAAGGGAGATGCTGATTGGTGAGCAGCAGTATGGTTTCATGCTGGGAAAGGGCACTACAGATGTGATGTTTGCTCTGATGGTGTCGATGGAGAAGTATAGCGGTCAGAAGGAGTTGCACTGTGTCTTTGTGGACTTAGAGAAAGCATATGACAGGATGCCTAGAGAGGAGTTGTGGCAATATATGAGGAAGTTGGGAGTGGCAGAGAATTATGTAAGATTGGTACAGGATATGTATGAGGGCAGTGTGACAGCAGTGAGGTCTGCAGTAGGAGTGACAAATGTGTTCAAGGTGGAGGTGGGATTACATTAAGGATCAGCTCTGGACCCTTTCCTATTTGCAATGGTGATGGACAGGTTCACAGATGAGATCAGACAGGAGTCCCTGTAGAGTATGATGTTTGCAGATGACATTGTGATCTGTGGTGAGAGTGCAGAACAGGTTGAGGAGACACTGGAAAGGTAGAGATATGCTCTAGAGAGGAGAGGAATGAAGGTCAGCAGGACAAAGACATAATATATGTGTGTGAATGAAAAGGAGGACAGAAGAATGGTGAGGATCCAGGGAGAAGAGTTGGCAAAGGTGGATGAGTTTAAATAATTGGGATCAACAGTTCAGAGTAATGTTTAGTATGGAAGAGAGTTGAAGAAGAGAGAGTAAGCAAGGTGGAGTGGGTGGAGAAGAGCATCCAGAGTTATTTGTGACAGATGGGTACCAGTAAGAGTGAAAGTTAAGGTCTACAAGATGGTAGCAAGATCAGCTATGTTATATGGGTTGGAGATGGTGTCACTGACAAAAAGAGAGGAATCAGAGCTGGAAGTGGCAGAGTTAAAGATGTTAAGATTCACACTGTTTGTGACAAGGATAGACAGGATTGATGTAAGGATTTATACCCAGCTTAGTAAGTTTATCTATGATTCCAGAATGGGGGATGGTGTCAAAGGCCTTGGCGAGGTCCAGATAAGCTGTGTGGACTGCCTTAACCTTGTCTACAGCTCTGGAGACTGATTCAAAGAAGTCAATCAGGTTCAGGATACAAGACTGGCCTTCATGAACCCAAATTGGGTGGGGTCCAGTGTTTGAAGGTTGCCAATGTCTTTGTTTATAAGTTCCATTATAATGCAATTCCGTGCCCTTGCAGATCAGGCTCATCAGACTGATGGGACAGTAGTTCCTGGGATCCAAAGCGGATCCCCCCTTGTGGAGTGGGATAACTGTAGCTGTGCGCCACTCAGTGGGCATGAAGCCTGAGGTGAGGCTATGATTAAACATGACATTTAGGTGAGGTGCCAGTTCATTTTGTAGTTCATGTAGTACACAGCCCGGGATGTCATTTGGTCCCATAGATGCTGTATTCTTAGCTTTGGAGAGTGCAGCTTCTATCTGTGTGGCCGTGATTACCAGAATTTGGCAATCTTTTGGTATTGAGATGGGCCCTTTAGGGGGTGAGAGGGAGGAGAAGCTGGCACTAAAATGATCTGCCAGGAAATTGGCAATATCCTTGGGATCAGTATATTTAATACCATTCTGTTGTAGCTCAGAGCATATCTGAGCATTGCCATTTAGATTCTTGACATAACTATAGAATGCCTTGTGGTTGTCTTTGGAATTTGTTGAAAAGTGGAAGATTTTAATGGATTCACTTGGTGTCTAATTATATATAGTTGGGAAGGTGGTCACTGAGGTTGTATGGGAGGGAGTCTGAGAGGTAGGATTGAGATGGTTTGTTAGTAATGAACCAGTCTAGGATGGACTCCTTTTTTGATGCTTTATCTACCCATGTTGTAGTTTTGATTAGTTGAGTGAAACCATGTAGGCTAATGTGGTTAGTGCGGTGCTGTGAGTTACAGGAGGACCAGTCGATATTAAAGTCACCTAGTATGATTGCTTCTTAGTGAAATTTTTTGGGATGGATTCTACTGTATTAATGTTATTGCCAGGGGTATATAGGTACCAATTATATGTTTTTTGAGTAGATTTTCAGCTTAGTGAACATAGTTTCTGCTTTATTGAACTTGGCTTGTTCGGTGGCTAACAATTCAATGGTCAGGTTGTTTTTGAAGAGGAGAGCAATGCCTCCACCTCTTTTGGATATTCTGTCTTGTCTAAGAACATTACAACCAGGTGGAACAAAGTCATTATTATTGTTTAGTGGCTTTAGCCAGGTCTCTGTGAGAAGGACTATGTCAGGGAGTACAGGGCCAGGGTAGCATGTAGCTCTGGGATTCTGTTCAGTATGTTCCTTATGTTTATATTGAGTATTAGGAGACCTGTTGATTTCCTGGGCAAGGTTAGAATGTTATTTGTTTGGTAGCGGGGGGGTGGGGGGGGTGGGGGGTGGTTGTTATTGTTTGTAGGGCCAGAGTATGAGTGCATGTTTCCACTAAGTATGATTCGGGATGCTATTTGGATTATAGTTTTTTTAGACATTTCATTATAGATGTGTTATATTTTGATGAAATGTGGTTGTTTAGTTGGTGTGCTGTTACTTTGAATGCGGCAAGGTCAAGATTTGAGCTGTTGTAGATAGAAGGAGATATTGCTGAAAAGGCTGGTTTATCTTGTGAATGGGTTGGGCAGGTAGGGGGTTTAGTCTGAACTTTTGAGTTGCTAGTGTAGTGGTAGGAGGTTGTGAGGTGATGGTGAGGCTTATTATTAATGTAAAGGTTAGGAGCCACATTTTAGTCTGACAAAGTATTGATGTATTGTGAATTTTTAGTAGGTATCTTTACAGATCTGAGTAGGGATTAAGGTGTGGCTATGCTTTATGTAGGTTGTGGTTAGAGTGGGGGGATTAGGTAGGGATATTAACCTGAAGAGATTGTATAAGCTGGATATTGAACTGGAACAGTTCTTTCAACTTGACAGATGTATCCCAGCACTGTATAAGGTAACATTTCTCCTCACAAATTGTATATAATGCACAGATCACAGTTCCACACAACTTTCTATATCTTTGCCTAAATTCCTGACAAATACAATATATTTCTTGATCTTTCCTTGCATTTACCTGTTGCAAGATGCCATTTATGTTTCCTCTTAGCTGATTAGGCACAGTTTTTTCAGCTTTAACATTAAGCCACAAATATAATACATTTACTTTCTGAATGAAAATTAAGACTAGATTTCCTTCTTGTTCTATTTAGTAACTACATTTTGTCACTGCTATTATATCTCTAACAGTTTTTATGTTTTTCTTCTGCCATAGACAACTGTGAAATCACACAAAGAATCTCTGTTTTGTTTTCTTCCATTAAATCTTCATTTTGATGTGATAAATAAAACCAGAAAATACTACAGTTGTATTGGAAAAAAGTGGAACTTTAATTAATTTATACATTTCATTAAGAGTGTTTTATACATGCAATTAAAAGTGTTCTTCCATTTTCCACTATGACTGTAGTAGCTTTTAGTTTAGCATTGGTGTACAATACCATGAGAGTTGCATTTCATTTGTTTATGCTTTATTTACTATGTATTTATTTGTAGCTCATTGCCTTGAGTGTGCATTCAGATGATACTTCTGAAAATTAAACAACATCGTCTGCAATCTCAGAGATGTCTTGTATAAGGATTGACACCCATGCCCTGGCCCAGCAATCAAGGAGCCTCAATCCTCACCACTAACACCAGAGAGGGTGTCTCATATATGAGGGAAAGAAAACAAATGCTCACAGTAAAGTGCAATTTCCCTTAAGAGCACACAGAGATCACAGTCAGTCCGGGGCTGGTTGCTCCCTTGCTCTTCAGTTCCCCAATAAGACTCCCCACTGGCACAGCTATAGGGTCCAGATCTCAGCCAGCTGGGCAAGCTAAAATCTCCAGCACCCTCTTTGTCCAACCAGTGCTTCGTGTCCCTGCCCAAGTAGCTGACACACACACACACACACACACACACACACACACACACACACACACACACACACACACACACACACACACACACACACACACACACATACACTTTGAGATAAGTTTATACAACCACACAGACACTCCTGAGGAAGTCTGGCACAGGTTCTCCAGCTGTGCTCCTTTTTCCCAGACTATATGGTAGAAATCACTGCCACCACCCAGCTAATACCTATCAGCTACTCAAAGGCCCTTAAAATGCTGTCTAATTATTACTGTGCAATATTATTATCCAATTGGTAAGTGTGACTAAACAGTCAAGGCTTATTAGAGTGAATTGGTACAGGATCCTTATATACATGCAATGTACTCTTAGAGCTTAACTTATCTCTACACAAGCCAGACACAGTTAAAATGTTTTAAAATATTTAATAATAAATAATAAAAACACCAGACAATACTTTCTACTACACAGTGCTAGTCAAGAGTTCAGAGATCACACAAATACTTAAAATAATTCAGTAGTACAGTTCTGATATAACAGAAAACACTTAGTCTCTTCTTTCTAGTTTCTAGCTATTTTTAAAAGAAAACACAAATATAAGATAACTTACATATAGAGCAAGACAGTATTGTGAGTTGGATGGTCAAGACAAAAATGCTTAATAATCTCTGGTTCTCTCTGTTTAAATTGAAATTACAGTTCGGATAAACATTACAGCATTCTTCACAACTTCCTGGGATTCCCAGGCCAACAGAAACTGCATCTATATTCTTTTACACGTAGGCAGAAACTAGAGCAATAAAAATACATTTGCATGTTTAAATCTAGCAATCTAATTCTTGGTTAAAACAATAGAAAGAATGCACTAGCCCAGATGGAATGACTCTGAATCTTTAACTTCAAAGGACAGACGTGAAGTAATTTTAACTTCAAAGGACAGACATAAAATGCCTGTCTTAGCTTTCTTTAAAGCAGAGGGAAATGTTGTTACATTGTTTTAAGTTCAACATTTCACAGCATATTCTTTCATTTAAAAAAACAAGTCTGTAGTTCAACATTCATATTTACAAATGATAGAATTATATGCACAATTCTATCTGGCTAGGCTGGCAGCCTTCACCCAAGGACTTTCTGAATAAGCTTTGGAAATGTTTATAGGCAGTTTCTTTATGGAACTGTTTATCTGGACACTTGTTTGCTATAAATATGTTCATGGAATAGTTTTACATGCATACACTATTGTCAATCATTCTTTCTTTATCCGAGCGTCACCATTTTTGGCATTTATAAATGCTCTTAACTCACAGACATCTGGTCTGCTTTCCTGCAGAATTCACCATTGTTATACCATTCTGATTTGAATCATAGTACTTTAATATAGTTGCTTTTGTTACAAGTCTGTTTACCTATTCAAAACTCTTTTCCTGTTTACAGCTTCATTCTCAGTCTACATCTTGCTCCAGTAGTTGCTTAACAGACACCGTTATATCATTGCCAGGAATCACATTAATGTTTCAAGCTTTTGCATTTGCAGTATTGCTTTGGCTTCCTCGGAGTCTGACCTCAGTCTCTCCGACATTAGAATGTTTCTCAAATATTTTAGATTTGCCACTCTTGCTTTACATGTCCTGTTATTTAATTTAAAATGATATTGTCTCTGAACTGATGCAGCCTGACAAGTAGCTGTATCAATTTATTATCTAATGTTTCTTGTGTCTGACATCACAGTGGTAGATCATCAGTTATGTTTACAACTTCTAAGCCTTCAGTTACTTGTGCAACTGCTGTTTGAAATTCTTGTGGTATATAAGATAGCAAATGAAAACCACATAAATCCTTATCTTTTAATAGTGTATAAAATGTAAACAACTTCAAGTTTTCTTTGTCTTACTTCATCTGCTATAATCACTGGTTTGCATGTAATATGGAAAGGAATTTAGCATTTTTCACAGCTGAGATCCATTCCCTGGCTGAAAGCAATGGTAATGCTTCCCTTTGATCACTTTATTCAGATCTTGTGTAGGACTGCAGATGTAAATATTATCCTGCTTCACAAAAGTAATCATGGGGCGGATGCTGAATGGCTAACTGAAAGCAGCAGTATTTTAGAGCTCCATAAAGACTTTTGGCTTTTCCCGGTTAAGGGTTGCCACATCGAACTCCGGTCTGCTCATGATTGGCAGTAGATTTTTACGGTGCCGAGTTGCCAGCCCGACGCCCAACCTTCAAAGAAGGCACGTCCATTCATGCTCGCACCTACCTGCATGTCTTTAATGTCACTTGACTGTGGGGAGGACATGCAGACTCTACACAGAAGGCGCTCCAGCTGAGAATCAAAAGGGAGAACCTCTTGCTGTGAGGCGACAACACTAACTGCTGCACCACCGCATATAACTAGTTAAACAAGACAGGAAAAAATATTCTTTTTTTTCTTCAAAGTATAAAATATTATAGATAAAGGACTAATTTACATAATTAGAAACTTTGGTGAAGTTTTACAAATAATTTCCTGTCAAAAAGCTTGGAGATATATTCACTTGTTAAAATTGGCAACTCAAGGAATTCTCACCAGGATGCGGCCTTAAAGAAGGAACTACAACAGATGACGTATACCCTGCAGGAGTTGTCTTTGAAGATGGATGATTTTAAAGAGAACCTTGAAAATCTTAAAACAAGCAGTCAGAAACAGTCTGACACCCTCAAGGAAATGCTACAACAACACCAGACAAGGATAACAGGAATAGAGGTTTCTCTAAATGACTTAGAAAGCAGACTTAAGGAAGAGGAAAAACAGAAAGAAATGCTTCTTAAGCAAAACACTTGGTTGATTAATAAAGTAGATGACTTGGTAAATAGGGAGAGGAGAAATAACATTAGGATTTTCGGATTACCTGAAAACACAGAAGGTGAGGATATTATTTCCTTTTTATCAAGCTGGATCCCTGACTTTTTAAATTTAAAAGAAGGATTTTCCTTTGGCATTGAAAGGGCGCACAGAGCTATTGGGAATCCTGCCACTAACTCAAACTCTCCTCCTAGGTCAATAATTATCAAATTTCTTTCATACTTGGACAAGGAACTGATTTTAAGATCTGCTTGGAGGAAGGCACCTCTAAAATATAAACAGAGTCTGATAAGATTTGATAACGACTATTCATTTAGAATAATGGAACAAAGGAAAAAAGTGTGGCCAATGATAATGTTTCTGAAACAAAATAACATCAAGGCACAACATGCATATCCAGCTAAGATAAGAATACTGTATGCCAACGAGATGAGGACTTTTATTGACTTAGAGGAAGCCTCTTCATTTATTAAAACTAATAATGTGATTACTTTACCAGAAGATATGGATTGGATATCACCTTCACTCAAGAGAACAAAAGAAACAAATGTCTGGACAGACGTCAAAAAGAAGAAGCAAAAGACTGATACTGTTACAGCCAAATCTCTCAAAGCATCTACTATGATATAAATTGTTTTAACATTACTTTAAAGGACCAATTTTACTGCTTGGAATTTTAAAACAAAGGTAACTAACTACTGGAATGTGTATCTATATTTTTTGAAAATAGATGACACATGAGAGTTTTCACATTACCTCAGATATGTAAAACCGGGTACTTTTCTTTCACAGAAGGAGGGTTATATAGCACATAAAATATTTATACTGTAAATCAACATACATAGTATATGTGTATTTTCTCTTAATTTTCTCTTTTCTTTCTCTCTCCTCTCTTTTTGCATTATTTATTTTAACTGTATTGTCTCCCTTTCTAAATTCTCTTCTATTTACTATACTAATATAGTCTGTATATATTTAATAACTCGCTATCTATACATAGATAAATAATGGTCTAAAATAATCTACTTTTAAGGTAGACTAATTGGAATAGTGAACTTAATTAATTGTTATTACAATATTTATTAGATTAATGATAGTCAGTGTTATGCTTATTGGGTTGGGGACATGCTCGTGATTAACTCTGAAATGTTCCATTCATGTACATATGTCCTTTGAATTATTTCCTTTTAGTATTAACAAATATATATATATATATATATATATATATATATATATATATATATATATATATATATATAAAAGGAGGGAAAAATGTACTGTTGGTTAAGAGAAGTGAAGCTTTCTTCACATTCTATTTGCATTGCCATAGCAACAGTAAACAATTGCTGCAGTTTCTAAGGACACTGTGAACCTACCAAGTGCATTTAGCCTCACAGATAACAAATAATAAGAAAAAGTAATGTTGTTTAGTTATTAAAATGAAAAACAACCTTAGCAAGGTAAAATAAATACAAATAAATACAAAATAGGACTATTTGTAAATATTTTATGATTTATCCTCATAGGATTACATATTCCTGGAAACATAACTGAAATGTTCCCAAACTACATGTGCACTTAAATGTAGCTGCTTGATTAAAAAGTATTACTCAGTTTAACATGTTGATTCCACAAGCTGTCTGCATTGTAAAAGTTACATTTTATATGTTACTTGAAAATGACAGTCTCTAGAGCACACGAAAATATACATATTACTTTTTGCAACATGTTATCTTTGCAGTTACCTCACACTCTGTACAAACTCACTTGGCAACTGATAGATATTCATTTAAAATATCAGTTTAAATATTAAATGTGCCCTTGAAATGCTATCGACATTTTGACAAAATATAATCTGAACTGTAAAATGAATGACTTGAAAGAAGTGAAGTAATGCATAGATTTCAAAGACAGTCCAGTATAAGTTGTTGTTGTTTGTCTTTTTGGCTTTTCCCGGTAAGGGGTCGCCACAGCGGAACTCCGGTCCACTAATGATTGGCAGTAGATTTTTAAGGTGCCGAGTTGCCAGCCCGACACCCAACCTTCAGCGAAGGCACACCCATTCATGCATGTCTTTCGGAGGCCACTCGACCGTGGGGAGGACATGCAGACTCCACACAGAAGGCACTCCCCGCACACTAGCTGAGAATCGAACGGGAGAACCTCTTGCTGTGAGGCAACAATGCAACTGCTGTACCACCGCTGCATTGACACTCCAGTATAAGTAAAAATGCATAGTCACAAGGAAGTATTGAAATGTTTTAGTCTTCTAGTTAAAATAGTTTACTGTCAACATTTTGTGATATTAGAAAGTTTGAAGAGCTAGGAAATTACTATTATTTGTCTTTATAATGATTATTAAACAGATGTTAGACTCTGCTTTGTTTGATGAATTGTGACACTTTTATGAGGAAAAGTGGACTCAATTAGATGTTATTACAATAGTTATTAGATTAATGGTGGACGCTGTTATGCTTAATGGGTTACGGGGCATGTTAGCAATTAACTCTGAAATGTTTCATTTATGTACATACTGTCAGTTGAATTATTTCCTATAATGTTAATATAATGACAATATTGTAGTTGAGGGCCTCACCAGATGCGCAGTAGCAAGCCCTATCCCAAACCCACCCCTCCCCTGATATGTCATTCATGAATATGCATTCCCTCCGAATGTACAACCGAAGAAAAAGTGCACTGAACTGGTGAGGCCCTCGACTACAATATCGCCGGAAAAAAACTGTCGGTCTACAGTGAATCGGACCTCTCAACCTCCCATCTCCAAAATGGGAAACACTAGCCCTCAAAAAATGTGAAAGACATACCGATGGCTGCTTACTTAACCTGTCATCCTACAGTGAATCGTACCTCTCAACTTCCCTATCTCCAAAATGGGAAACAAGATTTTGCAGGACAAACCATACCCACGACCACCGAAAAGAACCTAACTTACTGTTTTGCCAACATAAAAAAATGTATTCAAATGGCATCTGCTATTGCTTATTCCTGTTTGAATAAGAAGAGAATATTCATAGTGATGTCTTCACACTGACTTCATGAATATTCACCTTGTATTCGGCATGTTTGCTCAAGGGGGCACTACAGTTCAATAAATACTAATGGTAAAGAAATGGGACAGATATAGTGTTTGTCCTGCAAAATCTCATTTTACCACAAAAATGTCCAAGTCTGGGCAATTAAAAAGGTGGCAAGGCTAAAGTATGGTGGCCAGTTTTCCAACAACATTTAGTTTCTGAACTGCATTAAATAATGAAACTTAACATTATATTTTTTATGAGGGGCAGGGAAGAAATGGGCCATTTGTGTACATTTAATATTTTCATCTCATGTATGCATGAGCAAATTAAATATGCAGACCGAGTTGTCACTCAATTTGCAACACGCCCACTTCTGAGCGAATCGAACTGGTAAGGCCCTCAACTACAATATCGCCGGATAATATATAAAAGAAGAAGTGAAGCTTTCTTTACATTCTGTCAGCCTCGTGAACTATTTCAGTTTTTTTTAACACTCATTGATTAGGAACCATTATATTTTCATTGTCATGGCAACAGAAAACAACTGCAGCAGTTTCTATGGACTTTGTGAATCTGTGAAGTGCATTTAGCCTTGCAGATAACAAATAAAAAAGTAATGTCGTTTAGCTATTAAATTGAATTACAATCTAAGGAAGGGTAAATTAGATAACTTATTAGAACAACTTGTAAATACTTTATAAATTGCTCACATTGGACTACACATTCCTGGAAATTCAACTGAAATGTCCCCAAACTACTTGTGAACTTAAGTGAAACTGCCTGATTAATAAGCATAACTTACGTAGACAACCTGAATCCATAAGCTATCTGCTCTATATATATTACATTATATATGTCACTTGCATATGACAGCTTCTAGAGCACATGAAAAAATACATATTATTTTTGCAACATGCTATATTTGCACTAACCATACATTCTAAACTAACTCAATTGGCAACTGACAAATTATTTATTTGAAACATCAGTCTAAATATTAATTGTGCCCTTGAAATATTGTTGCCATTTTGACAAAACAAAATCTGAATTGAAAAAGAAATGATTTGAAGAAGTGAAGTATTATACAGATTTCAAAGACAGCTATTGACACTACAGTATAAGTAGAAATGTATACATGCAAGGAAAAACTGAAATGCTTTACACTTTTAGTTAAAATAGCTTATTGTTAACTTTTTGCTTTATCAGAAAATTTAAAGAGCTAGGAAATTATTTCTAATTTGTCTTTATAATGTTTAATAAAGTGATGTTAGTCACTGGCTTGTTTAATGGATTGCGAGTCATGTACAAGATGGACTACTCAATGTTATTTCTGTTTACCTATGTTTGCTGAATTTCTTTTATTAGTACTGATATAAAACAAGGGAAAGAAAGGGAAGGGAAATCTCTGTTTTTGGTAAAGGGAGGAGAGGCTTGCCCCAGAACTATTTAAGATGCTCTAAACACTATTTGATTAATACTTACCTAAGGTAAGTCTTGATTACCATATGGGTACCAACACATTAATTCTAGACCTGATGTGATTACCCATTCTAGAAGCAGGAGGTGTCCTATGTAGGGTGGGAATTGTCAGGGTGATCATAGTTCATTCTTAGACTTCGCTTTGTAAATCTATAAATATGTAAAAGCACTGCACACTAGAATGTAGGGTGCCTCTACTCAGAGTCAGGATACTACTGATAAACCATGTCTTTTCATAAGTGTAAGTTGAAGTTGGTGAGCTGAAGAGTGGGAAAGTAAAGGAAGACAGTACACCTACAGTAAATTCATATTTCATTGGTAATCACTCATTGTCTCCTACAAAGTCCTTTTAGTCAAATTATTTTAGTAATAATCTATTTGTTGTTGGCTTATTTAGTGTACGCTCCTCTGTTGCATTTAATTTATCCGAAATTACATATCTGACATGTTTGGGATCTCTTAAGGGTAACTAAATATTGGATATTTTCTAAGTCAACATAATAATTGTTTACACTACTAACATTCCATCCTGATATATAAAATACTATAGAATAATAATAGAATAATATAGAATTTCATATGTTCATAGGTTCATAGTTAGGTACTAGGCTATCGGCCCAAGGGCCTACATAAGCCTAGCCAGCAAGGTTCCATGTCTTACGCCACCCAAGAAAGTTATTTTCCTTGCCACTGTCGAGCAGAGACACAGAAGTGATCCCTGGGGTGTATTTCCTATTTCCCATCCACTCATCAAGATTTTTTCTTGAAGAGTGCTAATGAAGAACTTTGCTTGACATAGATGGGTAGCTTGTTCCAGAGTATAGGAAGTCTCTAGGACAGGAATCTATCCCTCCAGCGTGTCCTGTTTATTGTGGTGAAAAGGTTTAGGTCCCTAGAGCATGTAGCTCGGAGGGATTGGGATTTCTTTAGGTGTAGCATGTCCAACAGCTCTGGGTTTGACATAGCTTTATATGTTAGGTAGAGATCACCTCAGAGTAAACAATATGCTACGGAGTAAAGCTGGAATTTTTTGAGGTGGTTAGTGTAGGGCATTTGTTTGAGGCCAGTGATCCTCTTTGTGAGCTACTTCTGTGGCCTTTCCAGCTGCTGCAGATGTCTTGTGAGGTACATTCCAAAAGGGGCATTGTACTCTATAATGGGTCTAATGAGTGACGAGTAGAGGAGAACAATGTCCTCTTTTTTGCTTTTTTAAGAAAATTCTCCATATAATAATTTAACATATTGAGCTCAGTTGATATTGTTGGTTAAAGGTATGAGTGATAATCCAATATATCTATATTTATCTATTGGATTAGGAATTACTTTCATTCCATGTTTAATGGGAAATTCATATTTACTTGTATTTGATAATTTAGAATTAATGTTTTATAGAAGTACTTTTTTAAAGCCTGACCAAAATTTTACCCTACTTGTATTTAAAAAAGAAAGAACATTAAATTACACTCCCAAGTTTGCACACATAAAAATAATATTCAGTGTTATCAGAGAATATAGTATAACTACTATAATCAAAATAAAAAAAGAAGCAAAATGTTTCTTCCAACAATAACTTGAAATGGATTTAACATTCTTATCATTAAATACTAATGGCTTAAATAATGCAAATAAAAGATCAAACTTACTAAAGTGTTTAAATCTAAATAAGGCACAAGTAGTATTTCTCCAGGAAATGCATTTTAAGACTAATGATAGCTTTATTTGGAACCCTAAGGACTATACAGTCTTAGCTCAATCCTCCTATAGAACAAAGACAAAAGGAGTATCAATTCTCTGGAAGAAAAACATAATCACTCAAAAGTTATTTATAAATATGAAGACAAAGAAGGTCTACTAGCATTTGCTATAATTAAAATTAATAACAGAATATGGACCATAGCTAATCTATATTGGTTCCCAGGAATTGGAGCATGAACGGTTAAAAAACACCTAGATTTTATTTCCAACAATTATAAAGGAACTCTTATACTGGGAGTAGACTTTAATTGTACCTTAGAAGCTTCTGAAACCACCAAGAAGTCTTTTCGCATAGCAACTATTTCAAAATCCTTAAAAAGATGGATTGATTCATTTCATTTAATAGATACTTTTAAAGTAAAAGATGATAAATTCTTGTTATTTTCCCATAAAGACGATAGATTTGGAACACAAACCAGAACAGATAAATTATTTGTAGTTCAAGATTTACAAACAAAAATCCTCAACTTCTCAGTAGTTCCATGCCCCTTCTCAGATCATGACTCTCTGATAATGAAGCTCCAAATAGAGTTTAAACATTTAATCCTCTCAACTAGAATTCCATCATATATCATGAAAATTAAAGAATTCAGACCCTGGATGTTGTCAGAACTACAATTATTTCTTGAAATTAATACTACAACAGAAATCAGTAGAGTCATGGTTTGGGATTCATTAAAAGTGTATTTATTTGGTAAGACCCTTAGCTGGTACCAAAACAAAGTTAGAGAGTGGGAATCTGAACCATTAGACTTGCAAACCAGACTCTTGGCAATAAAATCTAAAAAAAAATCAGAATTGTCCAGAAGTAAAAAAATAAATAAATAAATAGAGGAATTAAAATATATAATGAAATTCTAACACACAAAACTTGTCTAGCCTTGGAAAAATTAAAAATAAACTCATTAGCCACCTCCCCCAGATATCTACATAACTTATCTACAAGAATTAAAATACATTCTAAAGCAAATAACATTAGTAGTATATATCATGAAAAGAAAGGGAAAAAAGTATCAGATATGGGAGACATCCTTGAAGCATTTTGGTTCCATTATATGGAACACTTCAAAAAAGAAGATTTAGATACCAACCAAATAAACTTAGATACAAACCTTATCAATATAAAAAAAAAATCCAGAAAACTTAAAACTAGACCTACAAAAAACTATATCCCACAAAGAAATTGTTGACAAGATAAAAGAAAGTAAATCTAACAAAGCTTCAGGGATAGATGGTATAATTACGGAAATTTACAAACTCTTGCTTTCAACAATAATCTCCCTATTTCATAAAACTTTGCTAGAAGTCCAGTCAGAAGCAAAATACCACCCTCATGGAAATATTCTCTCATAACACCAATTCTAAAAGATAATAAACCATCAGTCCTTTGCGCCTCATACAGACCTTTATCATTACTGAATAATGATTACAAAATATTCATGTCAACCCTAGCTAACAGAATGAAAATCCCACTTTCAAAGACAATTAATAATGATCAAACTGGATTTTTATATAACAGACACATGATACTACTAAAAGGATACTTACTCTTATAGATTATGTGAATAAAGAAGATAGAGGAACACTTGCAATCGGATTAGACACAGAAAAAGCCTTTGATTCCCTCAACTGGAAATATTTATTTAAAACTTTAGCATTATTTGAATTTCCTCCTCCCTTCATCTTATTACTAAAAAACATATATATTAATAACTTAGCCAACATTACTTTAGGTCCTTTCACCTCAGAATCTATCCATATAATGAGAGGTACTAAACAAGGATGCCCCCTTTCTCCTATTTTATTTGCTTTGGCTATAGAGATACTTGTAGAACTAATACACAATAATCCAAGAATAAAAGGAATAGAAGTCTATGACCAGTTTGTTTGTGTCTTTCGGCTTTTCCCAGTTAGGGGTCGCCACAGCGGAACTCCGGTCCGCTAATGATTGGCAGTTGATTTTTACGTACTGGCTTGCCAGGCCTGACGCACAACCTTCATCGAAGGTACGCCCATTCACACCTGTCTCCACGCAGAAGACGCTCTAGCTGAGAATCTAACCGGACAGCATCTTACTGTGAGGTGACAATGCTACCGCAGCACCACCACCGCGTAGAAGTCTATGACCAGTACATATCTAAAATAATGCTTTTTTTCTGATGATATTTTATTAACCCTATCAAACTCCAGACAGTCATTGGGAGAGCTAGAAGAAGTAATGGAGAAATTTTATAATATTTCACGTCTACACTTTAATAGATCAAAATCAAAATTTCTATTTTTAAATAAGAAAAAAGAACTACAAGTTACAGATAAAGCCATCACAGGAAAACAAGAACTTATGCTAAATTATTTAGGAATAGTGTTATGCAACAGTATAAATGAAACAATATTAATAAATTATAAAAACATTATTGAAACAATAAAAATATATATAGAAAAGTGGAACAAAATTATATTAACTTTTGAAGACAGATTGCCATTAATACAAATGGTTTTATTGCCAAAAATACTATATGTAACATTAGCAATACAGTTAATTCCTGAAAAATGCATTCTTAAAGAAATAAACTCATGTTTAATAAATTTTTTATGGTAACCCAAAAAGAATAGAGTAGCTCTAGCTCATCACATTAGACCCTGGAAACAAGGAGGACTGAACTTCCCAGAAATAGAACCATATATAAAAGCATCTGTGCTTAAAACTACAATAGACTGGATAAACCCAATAATAGAACCATATATATAAAAGCATCTGTGCTTAAAACTACAATAGACTGGATAAACCCAATCTATTGTAGTTTTAAGCACAGATGCTTTTATATATGGTTCTATTTCTGGGAAGTTCTAGACTGGATAAACCCAACCCGCGGTGGTGGTGCTGCAGTAGTGTTGTCGCCTCACGGTAAGACGCTGTCCGGTTCGATTCTCAGCTAGAGCGTCTTCTGCGTGGAGACATGTGTGAAGGGGCGTACCTTCGTTGAAGGTTATGCATCAGGGCTGGTAACTCGGCACGTAAAAATCAACTACCAATCATTAGCGGACCGGAGTTCCGCTGTGGTGACCCCTAACCAGGAAAAGCCGAAAGACACAACAACAGACTGGATAAACCCAAATTATTTTGCTAACTGGAAAGAATTAACAATGGCTATATTAACAAATGAATTTAATCTGTTAAAAAAAATTAATAGTAGACAAATCAAATAAACCCTGGTACACACTATGCATAAGTATGCAATATAATATAACAAAACCTTCTAAAACAACATTGATTAATCATTACATCAATTCCTTTAGGAAACTTATCAATACAAACATAGATCTAAAACTTTGGTTTGACATTTTAACCCCATTTACCATCACTAAGAACTTTCCTCACAAAATATATAGGGAATCAATAACCTCCTGGGAACAAAATGGATTCTTATGCTGGTTTCAATGTGTAAATAAATTAAATGTTTTAGATATACATATGATAAAAACTGCTTACAATATTCCAAAACAGGACTTGTTAACCTTACAAAGCATTCTAATGTACACTCAAGATTTATGCAGATTAATTAATAATCTTCATTTAAAGATATTCCAAATCTAATATGTTTTCTGTATGAATTTATATATAATAGTTGTGAAAAGAAAAATTCCATTTCAAATCTATATAAAGAGTTAATAACATATAAAACAATTCCCAAACCATCATACTGGCAGTTCTTAACAAAAGGTCAGTCATTGCAGTCAGTCAACAGAAGAAATTAAAACTAACATCTTACTATCAGTTAATTACACGTCTAACACACAGTACTGGAAAATATTTAACTGGAAATACTTACACAGAGCATTTTTAACACCAGATAAATTTAAAAAGATCAGTACTACTACAAATGTTTTTTGCTAGAGGTGTGAAAAGTCAAATAAAGCAGACTGGATTCATATTTTTTATGAATGTAATAAAATTAAATCATATTGGAATTAAATCAATCATTTTTTACAAACTTTATTTAATGAATCTTTTACCTTAACTAAAGCACTGATTATACTAAATGTAAATGAAGGTCCCTACCTGAACAAGACAAATAGTATTTGTTGTGGAAAATGCTTGCTATATCTAGGAAATGTGTAACCAGAAGGTGGAATTCAAAAACACCCCCAACCTTGGAAGAATTCTACACCTTAATGAAGACAACTGCATTGATGGAAATAAAAATCAAAGAACTACGAATCTATCCCAGGCCATTGGTAAATAATCATTGGAAGAAAGTTATATCTTTGTTGGACACTCTGCAATAATCAATATTCTATCTCTGATAACTGATCTGCTAATTCTATATTTAATAACATACATTGTATATAAATGAAAGTCAGGCTATTGTAAATATTGTATATACTTGTTTAAAACGGTATTTAAAAATATTATGTAAATGTTATTTTAACTGAAAATAAAAAATATTTTGAGGAAAAAAGCAAAAGTAATCATACTATCCATACATTATGTTGGCTGCCTCTGTTTTTTAATGATACCTAAGATTTTCATTTGCTTCAATTCCTGTTCAGTTTTACTCAAGAGAGCTGTTCGCACTTTTCTTGGAGTGTGTATTATTGGCATAACATCTAGTCTTCTTTGACTATGATAGTCTAATCACAATCCGCTAATGCCTGTAAGTTAATTAGCATAGTCATACAATATATGTTTCATGTCACTTTGTGCAGTACTTCTGACTAATGTACATCTTTGTGTTCTTTAATTTACTCTGTGCTTGCACTCACCAGAATTAACTTCTTACCAGCAAAACAACTCAAAATATTAGGCAAATGAAGATGGTTATCATACTTCACTCTTTCAGTAATTACTCTCGGGATTTCCTGCCTTTGGAAGACTGAGGCCAGGCCAAATAACAGAGACTTGTTCCCTTCTCTTAGGCCCATTGAACACTCTTTCTTTTATTGTCAGCTCACTGGGGTATGAAGAGTCACTGGCTTGCATCATTTCCTCAGTTTTTTGTTGCTGCCGGAGACCAAAGTATCAGCATTAAGTACATCAGTATGGCCATAGCGAGAAGACAACAAAGTTAAGTACACCATGGGAAAATATACTTTTTTCTGTGTGTTTTTGTCTGAAATTTCTTAGACATCAGGAAAATGTAATGTATATTGTGACAAACCAAAATGCTGCCAGCCCAGCTAGCTGGAATTTTGTAAATAATTATATGTCACTTGAAAACATTAATATGATTTATATAGAAATGTGACACTGCCAGCCTAACTATCTGGAATTTTGTAAATAATCATATTTCATTTGTGAATAGTAATATGATTTATATGTTTGTCTTACAAATGTAAGAGAACTATATGTTATGTAGATATTAAACTAATGATGCAGAAGTGTGTGTTGAACTGTATGTTGTGTACTGAGCTTCAAGGAATATAACCACAGTGTACCCTACTGGAAAATAACAGAAATGTATATAGACTATGTACCTGTGAAAATGTATATTTTAATAGAAGTTGGAACATACAGAGTTAACTTACAAATTCTAAAGAAAAAAGTTAAAAGTGTTTTACGATGTCTATAAAACTAGTTTCATGGCAGCTAGGAGACAGGATGTCTACAGCTAGAGTTTTCTTTCTATTGTCTTGAAATAAACAGAATTACTGGGTTTGGAATGAAAGGTGTTTTTATTGCTCTGTGACTTCTTAGCAGCTGCACATCTGAGAGATAAGTATTTTTCACAAAGAAATATTAAATTCTGTTGGTATCTGTTAGCCCGGGAACTGAAGGCAGGCGATAAATAGTGATGTCATCCAGCTGACCCAGCAGTAATGTTTTGATATTAATTTGGGAACTTTCTCAGATTGTGCATTTTGTATTTGTCTTTGGACCTGGAAACATCCATCTTCAGCACTTCTGCCTTGCTAATAGTAAGTAACTAGGGAAAAGTATCTTTTAGATATAGATAGGAATATAGTAAAGATTCGTTTAGATATTTTCTGTATTTATTTGAGACTGTCCTGCAATGTTGTTTTGAAATATTTCCTGTGATTCTGAACTCTGAAGTGACTGTGTCATCTGTTATTGAGTATTGTATTGTAAATATATTTAAACCTTTTAATTGTGGATGGTTTGTTTAGAGATATTTAAGCTCTTAGAGTACTTGTATATGTATTTGGTGACATTGTATAAGCCACTCCTAAATAGCCTTAGTCTTGGTCACACTTACCATTTGGATAATAGTAACATTACACAGTAGAATTGGTCACCCTTTCTAAGGGCCTTATAGTAGCTGATAAGCAGTGGTTGGTGGCAGCTGGTACTACCTTATAGTCTGGGCAGAGGTGGACATAGCTAGTAAACCCGCCCCAGCCTTCCCCAAGAGTGTATGTGTATTTGTATATAAATTAAATCTCAAAGTGTGTGTGTGTGTGTGTGTGTGTGTGTGTGTGTGTGTGTGTGTGTGTGTGTGTGTGTGTGTGTGTGTGTGTGTGTGAGCTACTTGGGAAGGGACATGAAGCACTGGTTGGACAGAGAGGGTGCTGAAGGTTTTGGCTTGACCACTCGGCTGAGATCTTAACCCTATTGCTGTGCCAGTGGGGAGTCTTATTGGGGATCTGGAGAAAGTAGCAAAACCAGTCCCAGACTGACTGTCATCTCTGTGTGCTCTTAAGGGAAATTGTACTTTACTGTGTGTGTACTTGTCATTCTCCCAAAGTGCACATCCCTCACTGGTGCTACTGGTGAGAATTGAGGGTCCTTGATTACTGGACCAATGCAAGGGCATCACATACATTTAGAGTGTGGAAAGCAAATTGCCCACTAGAACTCCCACTCTATTTGCTCTGCCTGAGTATGGTGTACAACGTGCCCATCTGCCCTGAGTATACTTACTTTAATAGTCAAACCATTAGGCATAGGGCCATGTCACTTCAAAAGTACATAGCAGCAATGAGAGTATTAGTGTAATATGTCCACTATGGTGTTCATCGGTCTCTTGGTTGACCCCCCCACACACACACAAAAAAGAAGGAGATGTGACCCAGAGAAAAAAAAAACAGCTAAAGAACTGCACAACATCCTATTTTCAATAGTCTTTCCAGGCTCAAGGTAGTTAAAGAAGGTGAGTCAATTTTGCAGCCCCTTCTGATGATCACATATACTGCTGAAGCCTCTGTTAAGACCTCTTCAGAGACTGCCAAGTTTTTAATGCCATCATCCCCCACTCAGTAAGAGTACACCCAAGTGTCAAATGGCTCCAGAACTATTGGGCAGGCTTCTGATGCCTAGATCGTCTTGACTAAGGAGGAGAAGGGTGGAGATCCCAGGGGACTAGAATCAGATCATGGCTACTCATCCATGACCTAAGGCTCAGATACCATATGATAGATCCAAATTAAACAAAAAACATTTTCTCTAGCCTCAGGCACTTGGAAATCAGACCTGCCATATTCAGGCCTTCCAACAGGATTTACATATGTTTGCAGAAGATCCAAGTCCGGAAAACTGGGCCATGAAATCACCCTGCCCCTGGAATCTTTCCTGTAAAAAACGAAAAGGGATCCTTCCTCAAAGGAGTCTCAGATTTCTATGACTCAGTTAAAGACCAGTTGGCATATGTTGACCAGCTTTCTACAGGGTTATATGCCAACTCCAAGTCAGATAATGCTCTTGTCTTAGTCTCTCCACCATGAGGATCTGTATTTTGGAGATACTCTTCATAAAATGAATGAGAGCTTCAACTGGGAAATTCAGGAATATCTCCAGTCCAAAAAAAGGGGTTAGACAATTTCTTAGTCTTCCTGAGCCCAAACCTTTTTTCTATTCCTCCACTTTTGGTAGTGGTGGATAATGTGATTCAGGACAGAATTATGCAGCCTGATACCCAACCTCTTGCCCCTGGGAACCCAGACTGGTTTTACAGACTGTTTGAGTTCCACTAGCATCTCTATATGAATCCATTGTCTGATCCTAAAGTTGTCTCCTCTGAAGCCAAGTGAGCAAAGGGGTGTACTTCCAAAGCTCCCTTGCCAAACAATAAAGAAAATAAAGTCCACTATAGATTTGTAAAGTGTATGCTTCAGCAACTCTGGCCATGACAGCCTTGAACTGCAAGTTTCATAGGATTAAGTACCAGGACACCCTCTTGGATCAAATGAAATAAATGGTAGAAGGTATGGAGGATAAAGCTCCCCAGAAAGAGTTGCTAGATCCATGCAACACCAGCTCTCAGGTAGCTAGTTACTCTCCCAAAAGTGACTTTGATGCCTTGGAAACATACAGCTGGGCAGCTGCTACAGGGTGATTGTTTAGGGCACATGTCTGTCTAAGAAAACAGCCTCTATCAGAGCATGTTAAATCAGAAATTCTTATTGCCATTTTAGACAATTATTTCCTCTTTGTCCCCAAGCCCAAGGTGTATTCAAAAAGCTGGGGAAAAGGTGAATACATTGCAGACAATAAAAGGCTTTCTGCAGGTTCTCCCACCTAGGTTTCGCAGGAACTATACCACAATAGCGTGACCATTTACAGGATTTCAGACCAAATCCAAACTCAGAAAGACCAGAAAGGGAAAGGTTACAAGAAAGTGGCAAGCTGACCCCAAGACTAGGTTTCGTGGGTCCCAGTCCCAGTCCCAGCAACATAGCAGGGAGCAGCTCTGACTTAAAATAGTGTCCCTCACCCCAGCAAGCCTACTCAACCTTTTCCTTTTTCTCTCCCTTCCCTCGCCAATAAAATTATGGGGAAAACTATCCCTTTTCAATCTCAACTGGCAAAAAAATCATTCAGGTTGAATGGGTTCTAAACCTAATAATCTCAATATACATATTGCAATTTTCAACTCTGCCAGAATTCCCAGGCTTTCCTACCATTCCAAGAGAATAACTAAAGAAGACAAATGTTAAAGTACAAGACCTCATGATGCAGGGTTTCATAGAGACAGTACAAAAAAAAGATAAAAAAAAAACAGGGACATATTTTGCTTCAGATTGTTTCTTGTCAACAGAAAGGAAGGATCTTTGAGGCCTATTTTCTCAGAATTAAACAATTCCTTCTGGCTTCCAAATTCAAAATGTTCACATTTCAGAAGCTTTTGTCCTTAATTCTACCAGAGTTGTCAGGTTCACCTTGGATCTGAAGGATGCCTACATTCTCTTTCCTATGGCAAAGGATCACAGGCAATTCTTTTGTTTGAAGGCAGAGGGTTCTCACTACCGATTCTGTGCCTTACCCTTTGACTTGCCCACTGCTTCCAGAGTCTTTACCAAATGTCTTCCTCCAGAGACAACCTATTGCAGGACAAAGGACATTCACATTTAATTGCATCTAGATGATTGCCTCATTCAGATAGCCACAATGGAGAAAGTGAGGGCATCCCTCCATCTGACCATGGAGTGTTTCTCCAGTCTGGAGTTCACTACTAACCTAGAGAAATCCAATCTCCATCCTTCCCCCAGGTGATATTCCTAGATGCATAGTTGGATTCCAGGGGTTAAAAAGCATACCTGCAGTAGGACAAAATCCTGTTCCTGACCCATCACTTCCACATAATCCAGGAAAAATGCTCAATTTCTGCCAGGGAATTCCTCAAGATCTTGGGGTTCATAGCCTCCTGCGTTCTTATGATACCCCTATCCTGGCTGCACATGAGAAAACTATACAGTTCCTCAAGAATGCCTGGTGCTGACACCAACAGTCCTTATCTCTCTCTGCCCCTGTCTTAGGAAGGAACTCTACTGGTGGATTCTAGCTTGCCAACAAAACTGTGCAGTGGCCTTCTGGATGTAGGAAGGGTCCCAGGTCCTCATGATCAGTGCCTCAGACCTGGGCTAGGGTGCACACTCAAGAGAAATGACCATACAAAGCAGATGAGACAGCGCTTCCAGGGCAAAACACATCAATCTAAAAGAGGTGATGGCAGTTCAGAAAGCACTAATGGCTTTCAAAACAAAAAGGAACACCAGGGACTCTGCTGGTGAGAATATAATAGAAATGTGGTACATCAACAAGTATTGAGGCACTCGTTCCTATCCCCTGTGGCAAATGGCCATGGAACAATGTTATCTAGCATGGGGGTGTGACTGACCCTCCTGACATAATATCTATCAGGAACAGAAAATTGCCTGGCAAATTCACTTAGCAGGTCAGTCATAGACCCTTCATAAGTAGGTGCTCAAGATGGAAATTTTTCACCAACTGACACAGATGTGGGTGTGCCAGAAATAGATTTTTTTTTTGCCTCAGAACAGAACAGGCAACTCACAACATTTTGCTTAAGGGCTTCACTTAAAACAGCCTGGAGGACAGATGCCTTCTCCTACCTCTGGCCAGGCCTATTCTTCTACACCTTTTTCCTCTAAAACTTATCCCCAGGGTACTTTAAAAAAATCAGGGAGGATAGACCATGAGAGATATTAATAACACCCTTTTGGCACAGGCAGCACTGATTTTCCATTCTCCATAGCATGGACAAGAAAGAACCATGGGTGCTGCCTCTGGAATTGGATCTTCTCCCTCAGAAGAAGGGATCTACTAGTCATCTCCACTTGCATACTCAAACTGTCAGGGTGGATGATATGATGTGATATATGATATTATATGATATGGTATGTTATGATATGATATATGATACAATATGTATAGCCTCCAGACATCTACTCTCTAAGGACATCCTACAACTCCTTAAAGTAACCAGGGCATTAAGTAACAGAATATTGTACATTTCAAAATGTCTAAGATTCTCAGAATGATGCAGGGCCAAAGGATAGCAGCCACTAGAAGTCAGGCTGTCTCAGATCCAAAGCTATCTAACAGAATAATATAACTCTGGCCTGTCTTATGCCTTCATAAAGCTCAATGCCTCTTCCTTCTAAGCCTGCCTACCTATTACTCAAAATATTTTCTCATCATAACATGACACAATTTCTCAAGGGTATCATCCATTTGAGGGCACCAAGAAATACCCCTGATCCTCCTTGGGATGAAAATGTTATCTAGAATAATTGACCTTACCTCCATTTGAACCTGTCACCTCTGCAACCTCAAATTCACCTCTTATAAAACTGCCCTTCTGGCGGATCTTACCTCTGCTAGGAAAATCTCTGAGCTACAAGCCTTTAGTTGCACAGAGCCTGTCCTCATTTTCCATAAGGACATAGTTTTTTTCTATGTAGAAACCCATCTTTTATACCAAAGGTAGTATTTGAAGTTTCTCTGAAGCAATCCATAAACCTGTCTGTCTAATTTCCAATCCTCAGAAAAAAAGAGAAAGAATCCCTCACTCAGAAGATGTGCACAGATAACTCATATTCCTTATGCACAAAAAATATTTTTAGCTTTGTTAAAAACAAGGGAAGGGAGACCAGTTAATGAACTAACTAATTCTAAGTGGATTGCCAACTGTATTATGTTCCGCTACAAGCATCATGGGAAGCAAGCATCAGTCAGCATTAGAACCCACTCTACTAGGTCTATGACTGCCACCACTGCCTTTCATAGAAGACTATCTACTCATTCCACCCTGGAAGCACCCACATGGCCCTCAGTTTGTGCGTTTTCCAAACACTACAACTTAGCTGCTGCTTCTTGAGCCAGGTCAGGGTTTATCTCAGCAATTCTGCAGGGTTTTTTATCTAACCATCCATCCATCTCACTGTAGCTCTAGGAATCTTCATAAGACTAATTTCTATAACAGTCAAACAATATGAACATAGATTCATAGGTGTGTTCTAGGCTAATGGCCCGGGAGCCTTTACAAGCCTAGCCCATAATATTGCCCTGACATTGTGCTAGCCGACCTTAGTTCCCAGTGCCTTTGTCAAGTAAAGCCACTGGAGTGATCCCTGGGGTGAATTTTCTATTTCCCATCCACTCATCAAGCTTTCTCTTGAAGAGGGCCAGTGAAGTGCTCTGTTTGACATGTATGGGAAGTCTATTCCACAGCATGGGCAGTCTCTGGGTTATAAACCTGTCCCTCCAGCATGTTCTGTTG
This sequence comes from Protopterus annectens, assembly GCF_019279795.1. Classification (NCBI taxonomy): domain Eukaryota; kingdom Metazoa; phylum Chordata; order Ceratodontiformes; family Protopteridae; genus Protopterus; species Protopterus annectens. Next base: position 1,188,382,339 of record NC_056743.1, on the reverse strand, counting down.
ATTGTGGTAATGAGGTTGACGTCTCTGGAGTGTGTGGTGCAGATGGATTGGGATTTTTTTAGATGTAGTATTTCTAACAGAGCTGGATCACACATGGCTTTGTAAGTCAAGCAGAGATCGCCTCTAAGTAGGCGATATGAGACAGAGAATAGTTGGAGTTTTTTTGAGTCTGTCCATATAGGACAAGTGTTTAAGGCCTAAGATCCTCTTTGTGAGGTACTTTTGTGTCCTCTCCAGTTGTTGCAGGTGTCTAGTGAGGTACATGGCAAATGGGGCATTGTACTCGATGATTGGCCTAATGAGGGAAGAGTAGAGGGAGGCAATGACGTCTTTCTTCCTGGATGCAAAACCTTAGTAATGAGATGTGCCGCAGAAGGACTTTATGACCACAGTGGCAATGTGGTAGTCAAAAGAGAAGTTGCTGTCAACCTGTGTTCCCAGATCTCTTATAACACCTTCTGTGTTCAGTGGACTACCATCAATGTGGCAATTCACAGGGAAATGCTTTTTTTCCCAAAGGGGATGACAACACATTTTCTGGTGTTGAGCTTAAGGCCATGGTTCTGACACCAGTCGTTGGCCTCAGTGAGGCCTTTCTGTAGGATGTCAACATCACTTGGGGAGTTAATAACTCCCAACTTGCAATTGTCTGTGAACTTTGTCAGCCAGAGTCTCTTTGTGTTGGCCTGAATTTCAGAGAAGTAAATCCCAAACAGGAAAGGACCCAGGACCAAACCCTGTGGGATTCCACTCGAGACTGGTTGGCAGTCTGACTTGGAGTCAGCTACTTTCACACTGTGGGTTATATCTGTGAGCCAGTTTGCAACCCACCTAGTGATATAGGGGTTAATGCCTAGCTTAGTGAGTTTTTCTATAATTCCTGAGTGGGGAATGGCACCAAAGGCCTTGGCCAGATCAAGGTAGGCTGTATGAACCACCTTGCCTTCATCCACAGTTCTGGTGACTGACTCAAAGAAGTCAACCAGGTTGAGCAGGCATGATCTACCATTCACAAAACCAAACTGTGTGGGATCCAGAGTTTGGAGATTTCCTATATCCTTGTTTATTAGGTCAGTAATGATGGGTTCCATAACTTTGCATATCAGACTCATCAGGCTAATGGGGTGATAGTTCCCAGAGTCTGTAATTGCTTCCCCTTTGTGGAGAGGGATGACTGTAGCAGTGCGTCATTTGGTAGGCACAAGGCCTGAGGTGAGGCTGTGATTGAACAGGGAACACAGGTGAGGTGCCAGTCCACTTTGTAGTTCATGTAGAACACAGTCAGGGATATTGTCAGGTCCCATAGAAGCTGTATTCTTGGCCTTGGACAGTGCTGTTTTAACCTGTGCAGCAGTAATACTGGGTGCCTGGCAATCTACTGGTATTGTGATTGGTCCTTTGGGAGGGAGAGATGGTAAAGTTGGCACTGAATCTGTCAGCCAGTATATTGGCAATATCTGTTGGCTCAGTATAGGAGGTACCATTGTGCAGTAGCTCTGAGCAAATCTGGGTATTGCCGTGGAGATTCTTTACATAACTATAGAAGGCCTTGTGGTTGTCTTTACTATCTGCTGAAATTCTGTTTTTCTAGCTAGCTTTAGAGGATTTGATGAGGGATCTCAACTTTTTGTTGAAGCTGATAAGGGAGTTTTTCCAATCTTGGGACTTCACCTTATTCCACATCAGTTTCCTCCTTCTGTTGTAGAGTTTGTTTATGGCAGGGGACCACCAGATTGGCTTCCTTTTTTTTGGAGGAGAATGTCTTGGTTCTATTGGGTATGGTGAGATCTACACATTTGTGTACATGTTTGTACAGCGCATTGGTGTATGATTCAGTGGTCATGCAATAATTTTCCATTTGCATGGGTGCCGTGAAGTTAGCCACCTCTGTTTTTAGGAGCCCAAAGTTAACTTTGGAGAAGTTTTTCATGGTGGTTACCTTTGCAAGGGGTTGGGAGTGATGTGGATTTCCAACATGATTAGTCTGTGGTCGGATCTAACCAGGGAAGAGTTGACTATTGGTGTAGAACAATGGTCACCCATGTTAGTAATGCCCAAGTCAAAAATGTTGCTACCTCTAGGGGGGTAGGAACGAGCTGGTCCAGAGCATTGGAATTAATGAATTCCAGGAAATGTTGGGCAAGTATATTGGTACATGAGTAGTTTTCCCAGTTAATGGAGGGGTAGTTGAAGTTGCCCAGTATGAGAGTGTTAGGTTGGACCCTAATATTCTCCAGGGTGCTTAGGAATGTGGAGTGTGAGTCTTGTGACATGGTTGGGGACCTATAGCAGGATACAACCTGAATCGCTGTTTTACCCAATGTTAGCTGCACCTGAAGTATCTCTGATGCGTTATGTTGGGCTACCAGTCTGGAGCTGTGTGCATCCTTTATGAATATGGAAGCACCACCACTTTTGCAACTTTGGTTCAAGTTCTAGGGCTGAAGGGTGTGGAATGAGTTATAGCCTGGTAGTGTAGGGGTCTCTGTTACAGCACAAATGTCGATGTTCTCCATTTTAAGGAGTGCTTCAAGCGAGTGCATTTTGAGATTTAGACTTCTAACGGTGAGCAGCATGACCCTCAGATTGCATTTGTTTGTAGCTATTATGGTAGTAATTTGGTTTTAGGAACACCACCTAAAAAAGGTACTATAGGGGAGGCAAGAGCCTTGGCCAGTTTCCAGAAGCCCAGGGGTGACAGATGCAGGCCATCTCTGGCAAAGCATCGAGGTCTGTCAATCATGTCATCCCAGGCAGACAGATACTGGATCCCCTTAGAATGACACCAGAAACTTACTCAGTTGTTGAAATCAATCATTTTCTGCTTGTACTGTGGTATCATTCTGGGTGATGGTAGGATGCTGCTAAGGGCTAGAGTCATACCTGCCTAGGCTACATAATCCAAGAGCCCCTCCATGCCTGTTTTCATGTTGTCCAGGGAAGTATGTCTCAGGTCATTCACACCCACATGTGCAATGACAGATTCATATTTACACCTGTTGTTGAGGGTTCTGAGGGCATGTATTATGTGGTGGATCCTGGCACCTGACAAGAAGCTGACTGTTACTTTCTTCTTATTCAACTTAGTGAGTGGGACATCAGTGTGCCTCACTATCGAGTCACCTATGACTAGTGTGTTGGGCATGCTCTTTTGCCTTAGGGGCTTTGGTTGAGTGGCACACTGTTTAGGAGAATTATGTGTCTCATGATTAGTGTTGTGTTGTGGTGGTCAAGTGCATTTCTGCCTTGTAGGTCTCTGCTGTTTGGGTAGATTTTTATTGAGAGCCTCCACAAAGGGGGAGGTGTAGTTTGTGTTTTTATGTGAAGGCAGTGCTGGTATGTGTTCTGTAGGGATATGTGTTCCATGTGGTTTGGTGCAAGTGTTGGTCTTCTCCTCTTGACCAGCTAATCCGGTCTTGGCTGGAGACTGAGTGGCTTCCCGTCTGGATATATAAGTGCATCTCTCGCAAGTCTGACTGTTGGGAGGTAAGAGGAGAGGGTTGTCAGTGTACATGAGGCAGTTGCTATATTGCCTCAGGATGCCCAAGTTCACCAAGTTAATAGGAGAAAGCACAGAGAACTCCCCTTTAGACATGCTTGGAGAGGTGGACATTAATAATAAATAGTGGAGCTGTTTCTTTGTAGACTGTTTAGTGCTGGTAGCACTTTTTTGTACTACAATAATTGCTACAAGAAGTTTGGTAAAGTGCTAGACTAATAAGCTAGTAAACGGGCAGGAGAGGAGAGAACTAGCAGATCTAAGGGAAAAATTGAAGAGCAGACTTTGGCACCACTTAGAAGCTTACAAACAGTCCTGGATATAGCAAATCTGTTTCTGGACTAGACTAATTACAGGAAAGGTAGGAAACAAATGCAAATGTGGGCTTTTAAACCAGAAAGTTGAAAGATATGGAAAAACTGCCAAAACGGCCAATAAACTACAATTTCTGGGCCAGAAACCATTCCTCTTGTGGTAGATAGGCTACCTAGTGCTTACCACTCCCACTGACAAGCTAGAAGGCTTCCCTCCAACACAGAAAGGCTTAGGGGCTCAGAAGCTTACAAACAGTCCTGAGTACAGCAAATCTGCATCTGGACTAGACTAGTTACAGGAAAGGTGGGAAACAAGTGCAAATGTGGGCTTTTAAACCAGAAAGTTGAAAGAGATGGAAAAAACTGCCCAAATGGTCAATAAACAACAATTTCTGGGCCAGAAACCATTCCTCTTGTGGTAGATAGGCTACCTAGTGCTTACCACTCCCACTGATAAGCTAGAAGGCTTCCCTCCAATGCAAAAAGGCTTGGGGGGGGGTCTCAGAAGCTTACAAACAATCCTGGATACAGCAAATCTCTATCTGGACTAGACTAGTTACAGGAAAGGCAGGAAACAAGCTTAGAATTTTTTTTAGAGAAAAGCAGCTAAAAAAGCACTAAAAACAATTCAAGTGCAGTGCAAGCTAGCACGCTTGAGTGTGTAGCAATATTAAAGCAAATACAGTTTAAATAAATGCAATTTATTCAAAATGTATTCTGAACTGAATTCAGTTATTGTTTTATTCAACTCTAAGCAGTTAAAAAGTGCCAAAAAATATACTTATCAACTGAGAAGCACACTCAGTCAGAACACAGGAGATTCTAGCATTTTTTTTTCTTTTTTTTAGTAAAGTGGAAAGGGAGAAAGGAGGAACAAAAGATAATTCCAGGTTAAGAATCTAAGTGGGTTGGCCTTCTCAAATGTTCTCTTTATATTAGGTAGAATGAGCTAACGACACTAGACTGGGAGGAGTATCCCAGATCATATTTACAGTAGGGGCAGGCAACTGCAAAGCCACCAACTATTCCAGCTACTAGCTACACTATTTTAGGCAGAAAACACAACAAAAATGTTTGTCACAGCAGAAAAACAGCAGTGAACCACTAAATGAAAGTGTTAAACAGATAAAGGAGCAAGGAGACTCTAGAGAATGCTTTTAACTGCAAACAAATCAGTTATATGAAACACTCATTGGCAGGAAATCAGAAAAAAAACAGATGTTTAATAAATGGAGAACATTTCCAGTTAATACCTTATACACAGTGCTCTGCGTTCTCTATTAGCAGAAGATTGCTGCCACAGGAAACTCAAAAAAAAAAAAAAAACAGGCCTGGATAACAGCAGGCCTCTATCCAAACTATGCTACCTGACTAGAACACAGAAACCTCACAAAAATGCACAGGAAAGCACAGATAGAGCACTCACAAACAGAAAATACAACTCTCAGTATGAAAAAGCAGTTTACAGTTAAGTATTTCAGTAAAAATACAATTAGAGTAATGAAACACTATCTAGCAATGAAAAATACAGTTAAAACAGTATAAAACAGTTCACAAGTGCAATGAAACAGTAAAAAAAGCTTTGTAACAGTGCAAAATGTAGTAGATCTGCTGTATAGCACAATTATATGCATTAAGAAGTGCAATTCAATGAAATAAATGTAAGAAATAGCTTATTCTGCTCTTGGACTCTTAGGGAATTTCTGCTTTGTCCCAGTGATGAATCATCACTCCACAGCCTGGCAAAAACAAGCACAACCCCCTGCAGACACAGGGTTTAAATACCAGAAAAGATGAAAAAATCTAGAAGCTGGAATTACTACTCAATCCTGTTAGCCACTGCTCTTTCAACCTATCACTCATGCTAGAGAAGGTCAGACAACCCTGTTGCTCTCACTAAAAGAGAAGACAAGACACAGCTTGTAGGTATTTACCATACATTTAAATATCTAAGGATCTTCACTGCTGCAGTCCCTACTGCCTCTCACTGGCCTTTTCTCTTGCTTCACTTTCAGGGTTGGGGTAGGTGGCCTTCTACACCGTTAGGACCCTTTATCCATCCCAGACAGATTTCCTCTTCTTATCATCCTTATTTGAGCTGGGGACATGTCTGGGTAGGTTGTGCTCCTGGCTATCCCGCAGAGAGTGGAACTCCAGTCAGGGGACAAGAAAGACCTGAGGAAATGGTGCCAGCTGATCTCCCTTTATACCCTGATATCCTGACATGGAAAGGAAGGGCATCTGCCATGCCTTGGAAAAGAGAATAAGTATCTGATTTTCAGGCAGACTTCAGGCTTCCAAAGGCAGGAAATCTCAAGATCAATTACTGCAACAGTGATGACACACAAATATCTACATTTATAGTAAGTAAATACACAACTGCCCTTTCTTGATCTTTGTTACTGTTTTGATAGCTGATGCTATACTTTTTTATTTTTATATTCTAAATTTGTAGCTTTTGACTTCTTGGTTTTATTTGGTGCTCTGAATAAGTCAGTAATATGTGTACTGTTTTACTTTCTGTGACTATCATTTCCAATGCTTAATAAATATTTTTTGACAAAATATTACATTCTTGCTGTAAGGTAATTTTGTTAGTAGTTGAGTTGCCCTTCCCATCTGCTCACATCTAGGAATTGTCGTAGGTGTAGTATTGATCTTATGTGTGCTGTTTTGGAGAAAGGTAAGGATATTCAGAAACACTTAGAGGAATCTCTAAGTACCATGGAATACTGTTTTTTTATCTTTACCTACTCTTTATAGAATATGGCTAGATGCACTACTAATATGGCTGTTAGTCAGTCTATCAACAGATGTTTCTTTGACTGCTGATAGACTGAAGAAATGATGCTTAAACACCTTTCAATGACATTGGAGTTTTCTCTTTTCTCAGCTGTTGTGTGGCCTCAGAGTAGGTAAATATAATTTAGGGGTTGAGGAAGCTTGCCCTCCATATCAGGAGTTATACTTTAAAAATATACTTCAACTTTTTCTTGTTTAAAATGCGCACTTTATTTGTTGTGATCTTCTATAACCAACACTTTGACTGATTCTATTGTCTTATTCAGCTCTTCATTTTAACAGTGCTAACCTGGGCAATTTGTACATTGCATATTTTCCTTCTTTGATTAAGTTACATAAAATTACTTTTGAACACAGTTGATTTTCTTTTGCAGATATTTGTGAAATTATTCTTTTACCAGTTTCTACAAAACTTTAAATGCTACACACATTTTCCAAGCGGCATTTATAATGCTTGTCAGGATGCTTCCCTCAGAGTCAGATAACTTGAATGTGTGATAAGAATAAGTTATTTGCTTAAGGAGTAAGTTCTTTGCTGCAGCTATAGTCTACCTAGTACATCAGGCTTGAATTTTAACTGTTCTATATTTCCTTGCTGTTTGCTGTTAATTTGCAATTTTGCGTTATGCTTCTTACTTTATTTGACTCACATTTTATCTTATACAATTCAGTTTCCTCAGTTAATTTCATTAATTATGTATTTGTAATTTCATTTCCCACTACACACATTCACAGCTTTAGAAAAGGTTAGAGACATTTTCTTAAAAGCATGACCTTTGTCTGACATTTTCTATACTACTCTTTGTTCTGTTACTTATTAACAATTTATGCATCTTACAAACTTCACAATCTTTATCACTATCCTTTATCTCAGTAACATAAACTTCTCTGATCTCACTGGTTTCTTGCAAATAATAAATGATAAATCAATGTGACTAGCTGATCTCTGCCGGACTATTGCTGACCTATGTCTGCATTTGATTTTTCCCACCTACCTGCCCTACTCCTGCTGTGTTTCTAAACTTGGTGGCTTTTGAGTTGACTACCCCATACTATAAAGCTGACTTTGGACATTCCTTCCAGTTTTATCTCATCAGCTTATAGTCTCTTAAACTGGAATTATCTTATGTTAAGCACTTGGTCTCCTAACTAGTTATCTTACATTACGAAGGTTTGTGGTCTACATTCTTGCAGCAGGAGAAAACTCTTCTGAGCTCCAAATTGCTGTTGAAGATTTATTGTGCCTGTTATTCTAAGTGTTTTTGTTCTAGTTTAAGCACTTGGGTTCCAAACCAGTTATTTTGCATTAGGAAGATTTGTGGTCTATACTCTTGGAGCAGAAGAGGATCGCCTACACTCGTCTGAGCTGGGAATTGCTCGTGTAATTCTTATTGTGCCTTTAGTTGATTAGCTAGTTTGTTTAAAATCTGAATCACTGTGCCTGAGGTGTTTGGTGACATTTGGTGACCATGCTGCTGGAGAAGAATAGTGTTGCTGGTTTCTGCTAAACTCTACAACAGCTAAGAATAACATCACTATATCCACTGTTTTTGGCACTTGTATTTTGCTGCATTAATCAAGTGTTTCTGTGTTGAATTAATGCAGTTTTTGACCTTTTTTATGATTTTTATTTAAAACTGCTTCTGCTCCACTTTAGTGAGAGTAAAGGGGACCTGAGTCATTTTATGGCCAGGGATTGTGTAAAGAAAGGAAGAGCGCATTGTTTTTGATTGGCCACAGGGCCTTCTTTGTGTCTCTTTTTTTATTGAATTTCCACTGCTACTTAAGCATCACTATTGCACAATACTTGGCTCATAATCTATGAGTTCCAAGGCATTTGGTGTTGTTTGGAGACCACTCTACTCGAGAAGAAGAATGTTGCTGGTTTCTTTTAAACTCTACAAAAGCTAAGACCTACATTACAATATTTACTGTTTTGGCATTTGTTTTTTATATTGTTTTTGTCACAGCTGCACTTTTTGACCTTTTTTACAGTCTTTAGTGAGAGCTGCCTTGTTTCCACTATAGTAAGAGTAGAGGGGACCTGAGTCATTTCTGGCCTGGGATTGTGTAAAGGAAAGAAGAGTATTTTTATTGGCCAAGGTAATTGTTTTTTTTTTTTAATCAAAACTCCTCTGCTGTTTTAGCCTCAAAGTTACACAATGCTTGGCTCATAACCTATGAGCCAGATAAGACTTACATTGCCATGCCTACATTTTGGCACTTGTTTTTTGCTTTGTTTTGTCAAAGCTGCATTAATTAAGTGCTTCTGTGTTGAATATCTGCACTTTCTGACCCTTTTTACAGTCTTTAGTAAGAACTGCTGCTCTCTGCACAGCAATGCCTAGCAGTGATCTCTCACAGTGTAAGTTTCCCTTAAATTTATTTATTTATTTATTTAACATTTGTTTACCGGGAAAGTCCAACTTGGAAAAAAGCCAATTTTCAGCAGAGGCCTGGGGAGAAATACTTCAGATGCATGTCTTTGTAACGTGGGATGAAACCGGAGAACCAGGAGAAAACCCACACGGATGCAGGGAGGACATGCTGACTCCACACAGAAGGCACCCCAGCCAAGAATTGAACTGGAGAACCTTTTCCTGTGAGGTGACAATGCAGCTGTTGCCCCAAATACCCTTACTGTCTAGACAGATTTTGTTAACTATTGGAGCATCTAGGTTGCTCATAGCTAAACATTGCTCATCAAGTTTCTTGTGTTATTGACCTAGTCAATATTTACATTTTCCTCACTCTACCCAGGTAGATCAATAGCCATGGATTTGCACTTCCTGAATCTCTATGTGGGCAGTCTAGTTGAAATGGGTATTCTGAGGCATTGTAGCAATTGCCTCCTGTACACTGACAGCCCACTTATTTTTAATATAACAGATAAAGTATATGACAGATGTAAATACACTTTAACACTGGAGGCAAAACTCTCATAGAACCAAAGGTAATCCTATAGAGGATATCAGTGGCACTTGCACTACACCTACTGCACAGGGTAAAAATCCTACACATAAAACTATTTATGCTGAGCCACTTACGAGCAACATTCCTAAAATGCTATGACTGCCTGCAGAGCACAATCAAAAAAAGGGTCCTCAACCATCATGCAAACACTCCATTAAAACACCAACTACAACCACACATAGTAATACTGTATTGAATGCCTATACTGCTAAGCCCTTAAGGCATACAGCACACAGCCAAATTTCCCTGTCATTGATGATTCTAAAGTAAGGCACGCCAATGTCCACCTCACCAGAATGACTAAGAAGAGAGTTACGGTTAGCTGTCTTTCTGGGCCTAGGATCTGTCAAGTCACACAGGCACTCGGGTCATTGAACCACAGGTACCAGTATGACTCTGTCATAGTCCATGTGGGTGTTAATGACCTGAGATATATCTCTCTTGACTATATGAAGCAAGATAGAATCAAGTTCAATACTAACTAGTACATCGAGAAAATCTATTTCACTGAGGGAAAACTTATGTGTAAATTTAAGAAAATATGTAGTAGACTTTAGATAGCGAATGAATGACATGCCCTCCCCCACAAAAAAACCTCTACTGACAGTATTGATACAGCTAGGAATTTTCAGCCCAAACTATATAGGAAACCTTGTAGAAGGAATGCTATCCTACATAGGGATAGCATGCATCCTGGGCAAATACAAAACAAAACACGTGCAACCCCAAAACAAAACACGTGCGACACATATCTCACAAAGCCAGTGTGCCGAACAGTCACAGCCCTTAAGACTAAACAACACACCTGATACACATGTAATAGGTGACTCTATCATCAGGCACACTGACGTCCCACTCACCAGGCTGAACAAGAAGAGGGTCATGGTGAGCAGCCTGTCGGGCACTAGGATCCGCCACATAACACAAGCACTCAGGTCACTCCAAGGCAAGTACAAATATGACTCAGTCATTGTCCATGCTGGTGTGAATGACCTGAGACATACCTCCCTGGACTACATGAAAAGAGACATAGAGGAGCTCTCTGAGCATGTAGCCCAGGCCGGTATGACCCTGACCTTGAGTAGCATCTTACCCTCACCAAGAATGATGCCACAATATGAAGACAAGATGATCAATTTCAACAATTGGCTTAAGTACTGGTGTCATTCAAAGGGGATCCAATGCCTGTCAGCTTGGGATGATATGCTCAACAAGCCACGATGCTTCGCTAGGGATGGCTTGCACCTGTCACCTCTGGGCTTTCGGATATTGGCAAAGGCTCTTGCTATCCCCATAGTGCCTTTTTTAGGCAAGGCTCAAAAGACAAACCCACCTCCATAGGTATCACAAGGGATAAGAAACTAAGAGTAATGCTACTCAACGCCAGAAGTCTAAACCTCAAGATGCACACACTCGAAACTCTCCTTAGCATGGAGAACATCGATATCTGTGCAGTAACAGAAACCTGGTTCAGGGCTCCCAAGAGCACCCCAGCACTACCAGGTTATACCTCATACCATGCTTTTCGGCCCCAAAACTTGGACCAAACCACAAAAGGAGGGGGGGTGTCGATAGTCATCAAAGATACCCACACCTCCAGGTTGGTGGCAAAGCACGAAGCATCAGAGACTATCCATGTGCAACTAACAGTGGGTAAAACTGCCTTCCAGTTTATAGCCTGCTACAGACCACCCTCCCAACCCCAGGAACCCCACTCGGCCTTCCTGAGAACACTGGAAAATATGAAGGTCTCTCCAAACACCATTATATTGGGTGACTTCAACTACCCAAACATAGACTGGGAGCATTAATCTAACTCCAACACCCTAGCCCAAAGGTTCCTAGAATTTATAAACTCAAATGCTATGGAACAACTTGTTACCACTCCCACAAGAGGGGAAAACATACTGGACCTGATCATCACCAACATGGGGACTCTATGCTCCAGACCAGAAGTGTATCGCTCACTGGTAAGATCAGACCATAAACTAATCTCACTGGATATTCACATCCCGACCCCACCCCCTGCCCTTCAAAGCCCCCAGGCCTGTGGAAAATATGGCCCAGACCACAGAATCCTTTATAAACGCATTCTACGAACACTTTCAGGAATGCATGGATCATGCGATCCCAAATAAAACCAAGACCCAATACTGCAAAGGCAGACGTCCTGTCTGGTGGACCCCAGCCATAAACAAACTATACAATAGAAGGAGGAAGATACTAAATGATAGAGCAAAATCCCAAAAAGGGAAGGCATCACTGATCAGTATTAGCAAAAAACTACGGGCACTCATAAAATTGTCTAAGGCCAGCTTTGAGAGAAAAATTGCACAGGACACTAAGGATAATCACAAGGCTTTCTTTAGTTATGTTAGGAACCTGGGTGGTAATTCCCAGATATGCTCAGAATTAGTCCAAAATGACAAAAAATACACCAAACCCACAGACATTGCCAACATCCTAGCTGATAGGTTCAGCACAAACTCTCCCACCAAAGGGCAAATATCTATCCCAGCAGAGTGCTGCCCCCCTGACATCTCAGATGCTCAGGTAAGAGCCGCCCTCTCCAAAGCAAAAAACACAGCATCAATGGGACCAGACGGTGTCCCGGGCTGTGTCCTACATGAACTCCAAGAAGAGCTAAACCCAAACATAAAACTACTGTTCAGTCTCAGCCTTACTACAGGATATGTGCCCAAAGAGTGGCGTACAGCAATAGTGGTTCCTCTACATAAAGGTGGTGCCCCAACAGATCCTGGAAACTATTGCCCCATAAGCCTGACTAGCCTGGTCTGCAAAGCTATGGAAAAGATCATCATGGACCTCATAAATAAAGATATTGGGGACCTACAGACACTGGATCCTACCCAGTTCGGCTTTGTTAAGGGCAGATCCTGCCTCTTAAACCTGGTTGATTTCTTTGAAACAGTCACCAAGGCCATTGACGAGGGGAAGGTGGTCCACACAGCCTACCTGGACCTCACAAAAGCCTTCAATACAATACCCCACTCGGGCATTATAGATAAGCTCACCAGCTTAAATATAAACCCCTATGTCACTAGATGGATTACAAACTGGCTCAAGGACAGAACCCATATGGTTAGAATTGCTGGAGCCATGTCAGACTCCAAACCAGTTACAAGTGGTGTTCCACAAGGCTCAGTCCTGGGACCTCTCATGTTCGGTATATATTTCTCGGAGGTACAGGCCAACACGGAAGGACTGTGGCTGACCAAGTTCACAGATGACTGCAAACTGGGTGCCATAATCGACTCTCCAGCCGACACAAGCATCCTCCAAAAGGGCCTCATAGAAACAGACAACTGGTGCCAGAGCCATGGCCTCAAGCTAAATGCCAAAAAGTGTATAGTCATCCCCTTTGGCAAAAACAAAGTGCCCACAAATTACCACATAGGTGGTAATCCATTAAGTACAGAAGAAGGAATTAGGGACCTGGGGACTCAAGTTGATAGCCATCTCTCATTTGATAACCACGTGGCCAAAGTGGTTGAAAAACATTTTATATAGCCCACCTAATCATGAAGGGATTCACATCTAGATCAGGGGAGGTCATCGTGCCTCTTTACTCATCCCTCATCAGGCCCATAATTGAGTACAATGCCCCTTTTGAGATGTGCCTTACCAGACACCTGCAGCAACTTGAAGGACCTCAAAAGTACCTCACCAAGAGGATCAAAGGGCTCATACAGATGCCATATGCTGCCCGGTTAAAGAAACTCCAGCTCTACTCAGTGGCATACCGCCTGTTCAGAGGCGATCTGTGCCTGACATATAAAGCCATGTCCAGCCCGGAATTAATGGACATGCTGTACCTCAGAAAATCCAAATCCCATCGAGCTACGTGCTCAAGAGACTTGAACCTCAGCACTGAAATAAATAGGACATGCTGGAGGACAGATTTATAACCCAGAGGCTCCCTTCACTCTGGAATAAAATCCCAGTCCAGGTTAGGCAGAGTCCCTCATTGACTCTCTTCAAGAGGAATCTTGATGAGTGGATGGGAGATCGTAGGTTTACCCCGGGTATCACTTCTGTGTCACTGTTAGACAGAGGCACGTTATATTAACCTCGAAAAAGGGCATAGCAAAATAAATTTAAAATGGGTGGCGAAAGCCAAATACATTCTGGCTAGGCTTATAAATTCCCTAGGGCAGATAGCCTAGTATGAACCTATGAACCTATGAACCTATATTCCTGAATGTTATCAAAGGTCAAACTATGAGAATGTCTCGACAGAACAACTGTGATGGTGCATTTAGGAAAGATGTTCAGATGCTTAAGAAAGAATTTCATGATAGGGGGTACAAGACATGTGAGATTGAAATAAACATTTGTATGGGTGCTACACACAGGGAAAATAAGGCAAAACCATATTTTTCAAACCAAGTTTATGAGGCTAAGTCTCCTCGGGCTACTAGTAATAGGAACAATTTGTTCTTATCTTTGTTTTATACCAGTGATATGACTGATATAATGAATATCATTAAACTTAATTGGTCTATATTGAATTTGGACAATGAGATTTCAAAGGTCATTGGCCATAAAACGAATTTTGTCTTTAAGAATAAGAAATCTGTCAAAAGACAGCTTTGCTATAAAAATGTGACACAAAAAGAAAGTAGACTTGGTGGTGGCTGGAAAGGCACCAGTCACTGCCTAACATGCAGTTTCTGTATGTTTATTAACACATCAGCATGTTTTATTCATTCAGTTACTTGTTTTGAGTAAAATTTGTTGTTAAAGCTAATTGTCGAGCTAGGAATTTGATTTATTTAGTGACATGTACAGCTTGTCACTGTTTCTATATAGAAAAAACAATAGGTCATTGATGGAATGAGTCAGGGAACATATTTATTGTATTAGGAATGGGGACACTAAGAATGCATTAGCTAGACACTGTATACAGAACGAGAATGAACACAGCTTTAGATTTCAAGTTGTTGAAATTATTTCTGAAAATATACGTGGTAGTGATGTCAACAATTTCACTGAAACCAGAGAATTGCATTGGATTATATTATGGCTAGATGATAAATACCTAGGTCTAAATGACAGGGTTTCTATTAAGCCTGTATTAAAAGCATGATGCCTCTTTAAATAACACAAGCTGATGCCAGGTTTTTACCTTTCTTGATATTCATTAGTTGTTTTGAATCAATGTGACTGTATTAAAAGTGTTTGCTGATGTAGTTTTTTATATGGTCTGATGAAGCACTACTATTTGGTGTTAAAGCGCTTATCTTATTAAACTTTTAAACTTTTTATGCTTCCAGTCATGTTTCTGTGCCTTGTTTTCTTCAGTTACATTATAGACAAGCTCACTAAATTAGATATAAACCCTTTTACCACTTCTGGATAGCCAACTGGCCCAATGATATGACCTAGGATATCCAAATAGATGAGGCCACCTTAACCAAGAGGCCAGTCACTAGCTGAGTACCCCAGTGGATGAGTACCCTGCTCCTTTTAGGCATCTATTTCTTTGAAGTGGAAGCAAATGCTGAAGGTTTATGGATGACTAAGTTTGCAGATGATTGCAAGTTGAGGAGTTGTCAATGATTTCCCTGCAAGCACTAGTATTCTTCAAGTAGGCCTATCTCTGACTAACAAATGTTGACAAAGCCATGGTCTTAAACTCAATGCTAACAAATGCATAGTTATACACTTTGAGAAGTCAAACATCCTGGCTAATTACCACGTTGATAATAAAACCCTAAGAGTCGACCCAGTGGTCAGTTATCTGGGTATGCAAATATACATTAGCCTTACCTTCGACCACTGTGCGACCACAATGGTTGAGGGAATCCTTTGATGTTGCACAACTTAGAGGTAAGGGCACATCACCTAGGTACAAAGCTGTCATTATTCCACTGCACTCTGCCCTTATCTGACCAATGATGAAGTACAATGCTCCCTTCAGTATGTATCTTTCCAGGCATATGCAGCAACTAGAGCGACCTCAAAGGTTCCTTACAAAAAGAATACAAGGTGTAACAAACCTGCCTTATGCAGAGTGCCTTAAAGTCCTTTCCCTCTACTCTGCCTCCTATGAATTGTTGAGGGGTGATCTATGCTTGGCTTACAAGGCAACCGCAAACCCCACACTTATGAATCTTCTAAATATTCGTTAGTCAAACAATACCAGAAATACAAAATCTTGGGATCTGAAACAGAACATGCTGGAGACATGTTCCAGAGACTGCCCATCCTATGGAGAAGGCTTCCCATCCATGTGAAGTTGAGTTCATCTATTACTTAATTTAGTGAAACCTAGACCAGTGGATGGGGAATAGTAAATTTGCACTGCACCTGGCACCCTTGTCCCTTATGGACAGAGGTAGCTTATAAATGCCTGGCAATCAGTGTCTTTTTTGGATACAGGACATAATTATTCTTTTGGGAAAACTTGGCTAGGTTTAGAAAGCCCCCTCCCTGGTCATTAGCCTAGTAAGAATCTATGAATCTGTAAATCTATGACTAAATGGTAGATTCTTTCAAGGTATGGAATAATTATTGACTGTTTTCCTTATTGCTTCTATTTTGACTGTTCCCTCTTCTTGAAGGATAAAAGCATTACATTCCTTCAAGATGTCTTCCCCGTAGCATGGTGAAGCATGGCACAGTCCACGTTTTCAGGGCTTTCAACTATTTTGTTCAGACTGAAGAACAAGTCAAACCTGGATTGACAGCTTCCAGTTTTTTACAAATTTGCATTACAGCAAGGGAATTCCCAGTCATTGCAGCAGGACCAATTTTTCTTCAAAACAAAAAAATACTCTGCAAATTATTCATTAGTTATATGACTGAAAGTCATTTTGAACTGTGACTTGTATTCCTGCACTAGAGAATGCTACATGGCTTGAAAGCAAACAAAACATTTAACTTCTGACACAATATAGCATTTATAACATCTGCCAGGATGTTCCTTAAAGAGTCATTTAACTTAAATTGAAGGTCATGCTGCTTAACACTAGGAGCCTTAACCTGAAAATGGACTCACTGGAGGCCTTCCTTGCAATGGAAGATGCTGATGTCTGTGTGGTCACAGAAACTTGGTTCAGGGCTGCGGAGAGCACACCTGCCTTACCAGGCTATAGCTCATTCCACACATTCTGACCCCACAATGAGGTTGGGAAGACTAAGGGTGGTGGTGTCTCTGTCTTCATTAAGGACAGGCACACCTCTAGAATGGTTTGCCAGTATGATGCACTGGAACTACTCCAGGTACAACTGACAACTGGCAAGACATCCATCCAAGTTATTGCTAGCTATAGACCCCCCCTCCATGACTCAGGACACCCACTCCTCTTACCTGGATTTACTTTACTCCATCAAGGTACCCCAAACACCCTGATCCTTGGTGACTTCAACTATCCCACCATAGACTGGGTGAAATATTTTTGTACTAATGCACTCTCTCAGTGATTCTTTGACTTCATCAGTTTTTAACTCACTAGACCAGCTCGTCTCATCCTCCACAAGGAGAGATAACATTCTGGAATTGGTTCTTATCAACATGGGTAACCTCTGCACCACTCTCATAGTATGTTCTTCCCTTGTGAGATCAGATCATCGGACTGTCTCATTCGAAGATTCTCTCCCACCCAACCCCCCTCCCCCCAGCCATAATCAAACTAAACAACTTCTCAAAAGCTGACTACAACCTTCTAAAGGTGGGTATCTATGGCTTCACACCACTTCCCCCCTCAGAGGATGCAGACAGCTATGCCGAACAGTACACCAATGCAGTATACAAGCAACTGTAAAACTGCATGGACACAGCCATACCCAATAGAACTAAAACCTGCTCCTCAAGGAAACACAGACCTGTTTGGTGGACATCCTCTATTAACAGGCTTTACAGAAAAAGGAAGAAACTGTTGTCCAAGTGTAAAAGGGAAAAAATTCCAAATTGGAAAAACTCCCTCCTAAGCCTCAACAAGCAAATTAGATCACTAGTGAAAACCTCCAAGGCCAATTATGAATTGAAACTAGCCTCCATAACAAAGGGAAACAATAAAGTCTTCTTCAGTTACATCATGAACCTCCGTAGCAAAGCCCAAGTTTGTTCCAAATTAGTAATTAACAATATCACTTACACTGATCCTGTTGACTTAGACAACCTGCTAGCAGATAGGTTCAGTGCAAAGTTCACTCCCCTGTCCCCCCCAAGGCCATTTCAACATCCCCGATACTTGTCCCACACCTCACATCTCCATAGAGCAAGTGTTACAGGCCCTATCCAAGGCAAATAACACAGCTTCCATGGGACCTGATAGTATCCCAGGATGTATTCTGCACCATCTCCAGCAAGACTTGTCTTTGCCATTGAGTACCCTATTCAACCACAGCCTAAGTACTGGCTTCATTCCAGCAGAGTGGAGAACTGCCATTGTCATCCCCTTGCAGAAAGGTGGTGCCACTACTGACCCTAGAATCTATCATCCCATTAGCTTGACAAGTCTGATCTGTAAAGCCATGGAGCATATTGCCTGTTGAACCTGGTTGACTTCTTTGAGACTGTCACTAAGGCCCTGGATGAGGGAAAGTCACTACATGTAGCTTACCTTGACTTGGCCAAGTCCTTTGACACAATCCCCCACTCAGACATCATTGAAAAGCTAACACAACTTGGCATAAATCCCTATCTCATCAGGTGGCTGGCCAGCTGGCCCACTGACAGGACCCTCAAAGTCAAAATAGGCACCTCCACCTCTAATAACAGACCCGTCACTTGTGGAGTTCCCCAGTGATCTGTCCTGGGACCCCTACTGTTTGGCATCTATTTCTTAGAGGTCCATGCAAAGACAAAAGGCCTGTGGCTGACCAAGGTTGCGGATTACTGTAAGTTGGGTGCTGTTATTGACTCCCCAAATGATGTTAACATACTACAAGAGGGTCTCACAGTAACTAATGACTAGTGCCAATGTCATGGCCTCAAGCTAAATGAAAAAAAATGTATCATCATAGCATTTGCCAAAACATGACTCCTACTGATTACCACATCAATGGCAACCCTCTAAGCACACAACCTGTGGTGAGAGACCTGGGAACTCAGGTTGATAACCTCACATTTGACCATCATGTAGCGGCAATGGTCAGAAAAGCCTTTTACTTGGTTCATCTCATAAGTAAAGGGCTTGTATCCAGAAAAAAGGAGGTTATTACCTCTCCATACTCCTCCCTCATTAGACCAATAATTGAGCGTAATGCCCCATTTGTGATGTACCTCTCCAAACATCTGCACCAACTGGAAAGACCACTGAAATACCTCACAAAGAGAATCCATTGCCTCTAGCAATTGTCCTATGTAGACAGGCTCAAATCACTATCACTCTACTCGGTATTGTACAGATTGCTCAGGGGTGATCTGTGTCTCGCCTACAAGGCAATCTTGCACCCTGTTCCACTAGAGATGATACATATCTGTAAGTCTAACTCCTCATGCACTACCCGCTCAAAAGGCCTGAATCCTGCACTCGGTTGCATACCGCCTACTCAGAGGTGATCTCTGCCTGACATACAAGGCCATGTCCAACCCAGAACTGATCGACATGCTCCACATAAAGAAAAGCTTATCCCCTCGAACCACACGTTCTAGGGATCTAAACCTCACCACAACAATAAATAGGATGTGCTGGAGGGATAGATTCCTGTCACAGAGACTTCCCATGCTTTGGAACAAGATTCCAATCTACATTAGGCAGAGCTCCTCGCTAACACTCTTCAAGAGAAACCTTGACGACTGTAAGGGAAAATTTATCCCGGGGATCACTTCAGTGGCTCTGCTGTACAGAGGCACAGAGAACTAATCTAAGGGGGCGGTGAAAGCCAACACATTCTGGGTAGGCTTATAAATGCCTTTCGGCAGATAGCCTAGTACCTACCTATGAACCTATAATCTAATATGTGACATCAACAAAACCTGTGGAGAGACAGGTTTGTTTCTCAGAGGCTGCCCCGTCTCTGGAAAAGGCTTCCCATACATGTCAAACAGATTACCTCACTGACCATCTTCAAGCGCAACCTTGTTGAGTGGATGGGATCCCACAAATTTGTCCCAGGGGTTTTACCTGTGTCCCTCAATGACAGGGTGACAAGAGCTGACTGAGGTTTATTTTTTGGGATAAACTCTTGGCT